>NC_035440.2:77935374-78199253 GCF_002127325.2 Helianthus annuus | reverse complement strand
AAACAAATAGAGGGGGTGTTGCCATGCCGTTGTCAGCGGCTTTCTAACCATCTATGGTGGCGACGGTGGGTTCCTCTCTCTAAAACATCAGAGGCTCTATGTCTTCTCTCCTCATCTTTTCGGTTACACTCTCTTCATTCTCTATCTAAAACATCACAGGTTCTCCGTCAGCTCTACACACCTTTTCTAGCGACTAATTGTGGTTCCATCAGATCCGGTCATCTATGTAGTGGACGAGCTATGAAGGTCTCACTTTCTGAACAGATAAACAAAGAGGGAAATAGACAGTGGGGGATGAGAGAGAGATAGAGAGAGAGAGAGAGAGAGAGAGAGAGAGAGAACCAAAGAAGGGGGTCGACGCCATTTGCGGTTGTAAGGACCGTTTCGGTTCTTCGAAATGCTCCGGCTGATCAGATAATCACATTACAATGTGCGGAATCCATGTAACATGACGACAAACACAAGAATTTCCTAATTAAACTGGTTACTATTGAATATTTGATGTTATAACTCCACGAAACCAAACTGGCAGAGGTTCGCTACCAGATATCACGGCCCCACGATTTTACCCGTAATTTACAATTTATCATCTGCATTTATGATAGAATGCATTATGATCCTCTCACCACTTTCAATTTCCCCATTTACCCTCTCACCACTTTCAATTTCCCCATTTATGATCCTCTCACCACTTACAATTTATCCTCTCACCACTTTCAATTTCCCCATTTATCATCTGCATTTATAATAAAATCCCTAAATCCCCAAATATATCTATTTGGAAAGAACCTCCACCACGTGAAGTCAGCCCACCATTTCCTCTCCTATATGAATTCTGTAATTCTCGGTAGTCAACTATTGTTTGCAATTAGAATTGGGATTTTTATATAAGTCGTGGTGGTGATTTGGGGGTTTTGTTTATGAATGATGGTTGAAGAGACAAATTGAAGAGATGATCTTCGGTTAGTGGGGTTGTTATGGATATAAATGGGAATTAAATGAGTTGAGAGGAAAATGACCATTTTACCCCATGTGCACTGCCCATGACATTTTTTAACTGAGATTTCTAACCAGGTTTGGCCTAAAGGACAAAACGTGCAAGATTTGAAAGTTAAAGGACAGCGCCTGCAAGATTTTGGCAAAAAGGACAACGCCTAAAATTTGATGTAAACATAAAGGACAAAACTTGTAATTTACTCGATTTTAATAGATACTTATTATATCATTTGTTTCATTATTTAATTTATACTTTAAAGAGTTTTTATATATTCATAATATTAGTCAGATATTTATCTAGTATTATTTAGTAATATTATTAATAAACAAAAAATGGTGCGGACGTTTTCTGACTTTTTTAATTTACATTTATAAAAAAAATAAAAATTAAATAGATTTTATGTTAATTAAGTGATATAATAAAAAGTTGAAAATAAAAAAAAACAGATTTTGTAAAATTGATTTAAAATTAAATAAAATTACGTGTTAGTACCCAAAGATGGTACATTGATAAAATTAAAATGAATGGAAGGATATTTTAGTCATTATATTGATAAATTTGGTGTTAGTACCCAAAGGTGTTACAAAATTGAAACCATAAAACCTAAACTTGTTAAAAAAATAATAATAAAAATAGCACCCAAAGGTGAAACAAGCTATAAACCATAGGGTCCATATGTGTAATTAACTCGGGTAAAAACTTTTGGCTAGAAGTGAAAGATCAATTTTCTTTTAAAAACCCCAATGCATTGGGTACAACATTACGAAGCACAAAAAAATTTGCTAATTAACAGATTGGGAATTCTATATTAAAAAAGAACACATGGCATCTTCCTAAATTCCTCTCTTATGTCGAAACATCCAAATTTCCCTTCTCAGATACATATTCTCTTCATAAAATACATACTCCCTATCTCTCTTATACGCCATACGCCATTCTCCATTCTTCATTTGACCATATCCTTCTAATAAACATCATTCTCTCTCTATCATATCATACACTATCTCTTCTTAAACAACTTAAAACTATCCTTTTAAATTAACTAGATATTTTCCGCCCGCGCATTGCGGTGGACCCAATGACTACAAAAGGCGTGTCAGCAACGGCAAATAGATACCGAATATCAAAACATAAATAAAATGACGTGGTAAGGATTGTCACTCCGTCATAAAAAAAACGATTTTAAATAACCTAATATATAATAATAATAGGACGCACACGTCCTACATGTTGGAAATTCGGTTGTTTTCAGTTCAGTTATTACGGTGCTAACACGCTAAAATATGGATGAGCTCGGTACCGGTAACGACAGTGAAAGTACCAATCGAAAATGCTCGGTACAATACGGTATGGTATTTGAAGGTAAAAATCAATAAATATAGGTATGGTGCTAGACCGGTGTCGAACCAAAAGTAACGATTCTGAAAACGCCAAAAGGTGGGTACCAAATTGGTACCGAAAATGATTTGGGATAGTAAATTTGGTACCGATACGATACCGGTTCGTTTACAGGATTTGAAATGATTTGCTCATCATATTCTAAATATCCAAGTTAATTTGACATGCTACAATTCATTCGTTACAGAAAAAGACAAAAACGAAAGCAATATAAGTCGTTGTGTATATAAAACCTCATTCAAATGAAATACAGTTTATTTACTGTGTGTATGAAAAGTAATCTAAACGGTGCAATGACTTGCATTGCTGCGTTGCTACAGGATTTGATGAGCTCGGTACCAACCGATACCGAAAATACCGTTACCGAAATCCCCAAAAGTGGGTACCGGTACCGAATATACCTAGTATGGTACGGTTCGGTACCAGTCGGTACTGGTACGTCACCGGTATTTGAGGGTAAAAACCGGTACCTGTGTAGAACCGGGACCGAAAATACACCGGTTTCGTAAATTTGAGATCGGTACCTATACCCGATACCATTTGCTCATCTCTTAATGATGTTACTATTTATTACATTCTAATTTTAAATAATTCTAATCTAATTTTAATTTAATAATAAATCACTATTCATTCAGTTTGCTTTTTATCATATATAGATGGAAATGTAGAAAAATATTATTTTATTAGAGTAATTTAACACACACACACACACACATATATATATATATTTGATTAACGAAGGACAATCAGTGCGGAAACAAAAAAAAATGGAGAACTAGAAAACATGTGTTTCGTTTGTTTTAATTATAATATGTAAGAGGCGCCCTAACTCTCTTCCAATAGATAAGCAAAGCCCTTTTTAACGAAGAAAGTTACTCTACTCCTACTTCTAAATTACACCAATTTAATCTTAAATATATCACATGCCATGAAATGTGATCTTCTTGTCAAAAAGCAAAAGCCTCTACCACCCCCATCAAATCAAAACTGGAATGGCTGGCAAAGCCCTTAATACAAGTCTAACAATGCATTTGGTAATTCTTTAGTTAGAAAGTAAAATTTGGACATGTCGGTGCATGCACGTATAATTGAGTGTTCGATAAAAGTAATAAATTAATTAATTGATAATATAAAAGTTAAAAAATAACGTATATATAATAACAGTAGCTTTTTAAATAGTATTGAGTTGTATGAAAACTAAGGAAAAAAATAAAAACGTTATACTTAAATACATATATTTATTGGCTACTTAATATTGATATATGGGTAACAGATATCAGCAGTTAATTCATAAGATTATCAATACACTTATAAATGCACAATGCTCTGAATGAGTCTTTGTTGTGATTAAAGATACTGAAACCATAAAACAATACTAGAATGAAGCTTATCTACATCCTTTTGTTAGTAATTGTTGCAACTACGACTACAGTTACATGTGATCTACTATATTCTATTTTTTCTATTTTCTTTTTATATATGTTTAATATCACAGAACTGATAATTGTTATGTGTTAGGTGATGACGTGGGACGCACCACCATTCAAGGTATGCGAATATATTTTTCCAGCGGTTGATTGTTATGCCGCTGTTTGCGATGGTGGTTGTACGGAGTTGAGGGGGAATATGGCTCTTGGGGAATGCATAAACAACAATACGCAATGTCGTTGTCGTGGAGGTGTTAAATTTTTGTATAGCTTCTTGTGATTAAATCAAAGAGTATGTGTTATGATAAATTTGAAATGTAAAAAAGACCATATGTGAAGAGTTGTTTCACCGTTCACTAAGGTGTGCTATAGAAATGTGAATTGTGAAATGTGGCGGGTGACTAATAAAAAACAGAAAGAATAAAAATGGTGAAATAAAGCTAGATCATAGGTTTATATATTAGTAACAATAAAAAATTTTAAAAAATTATCCACACCACCCCAACACCGATATAAAAATGCCTTAGTTCGAAAGATTAAATTTCTTTTTGTGATGCCGTTGAACCTATTTAATTTGCGTTCCTTATTCAACAAGCATAATAAAATAAAATTTTACTGAAAGGATTGAAATTGAACATGTTTAGATCCTTCGGATTAAATTGGGTTTCCCTAGGAAACCATCCCGTTAGAAAAGAAGCACATGTCTTTCTTTTTTCTTAACGGGGAAACCTATGGTGGTTAATGAAAGAGAAAAATCTTTTAAATTTTATACGTAAAGTTATAGATACAAATGTGTATATAGATCTCGTCATTTGTAAATAATCGTAACCTTCGTTTTTTATGATTTCAAAGTCATGCATTATATAACTGATTGTGGGGTAAAGATATAAAGCTGTGTGATTTAACACTTCCATTGTAGACGAACTTGTAACTAGAATTTTAAGCATATCGAGTCTAAACTATTAATGCCAAAGAATACACTATCACAAAAAAGAACATTAAATTTAAAAAAAAATAGAACACGATAAAAAAA
Organism: Helianthus annuus; assembly: GCF_002127325.2. Lineage (NCBI taxonomy): Eukaryota > Viridiplantae > Streptophyta > Magnoliopsida > Asterales > Asteraceae > Helianthus > Helianthus annuus. The sequence goes on along the minus strand of NC_035440.2, from coordinate 78,194,398 downwards.
TCAGATATAACAGATACCTTGTAACTTGCATACATAGCAATAAACCTTTACACAAATCAAACACACAAAATTATTTGTAGAATTTCAAAACAAATTGAATTACCCATTTCACATGCAACAACAAAAGTGACACATCTATAAAAAAATCAAAAGAAAATGTTTATAACTGAACACCGGTAACAATACGATTAAAGTCAACAAAGACTTTAATCAAAATATATCATAAAACAATAAACCAAACAAACCAAAAACAAAAATTTCCGAGAAATTTCCTAAAGTATGACAACAAGAAAGAAAGTGAAAGAAAGTAAAATGGCGACGACAATTTCCGAGAAATTTACATCAGCAAACAAAACGGAATCGAATATACCTACGAAGAGAGAATTCTAGCATGCAGAAAGTGAAGTAAACAAAAAATACTAAAAGGGAGACAACTTCACACCTGAAAGCACATGCAACATATAAAAACTTGTATAGTCACTAAAACAAAATGTAAACAACAAATTGTCAAAGAAAGCCAATATGCGAAGGGTACAATACCATAAGTATAAATACTACAAGTATGTATTGTTTTTTTTTTAAATTGTATCAATTTGCTTTTCACAATTTCAGGCTTAGTAGCCTCATATATTTACAGGGTTAGTAGCCTTGTATTTACATTTCATGTCATGTCTTGACATTTTCTTCTCCGAGGATAAACAAAAGTTATTAACACATCCAATACATACTATTTATTATAAAAAAATATATATTAGTCAAATTCATATCCATACATGTATCGACCTATAAATTTTAAAAGGCTCCACATATATAGACACACATGCGAACATCTTCATAATAAAACACAATTTTGTGGCTGACTCGGTCGACACTAATATATATTTGCCACGTCGTCTATAAAACACAAGTAAAGAGAATGATCTTATTATATATATATATATATATATATATATATATATATATATATATATATATATATATATGGATTGCTTTTTGTTTTTAAAACACTACTAGCTGGCATTTGATTAATATAGTCATTTTAAACATTGACTATCACATCGGTGTTTTTAATATCTAGATTATAATTATATAAAATTGTTTTACATTATAGGAGCTAAAAGGATGTTAGAGAAGCTAATAATTTCTTTTAGTCATCATATATGTATTTTTGTTAGAGAAGTTACAATTAAAGTATCTACTTCCGAGAAACTGCTTGGAAACCGTCACAACAAGACTTCTCGCCCTTTTGTCGTCTGTTCTTTCCTTTCTCTTTTTTCTTCCTCCTCTCACATAGTTCGTCCGCTGGCATTAAGATTTACAAATACACAACACATGATTCAGGAAAAAAAAAACCTCCATTAGGATTGATTATAATGAATAATATTCCTAATTTTACTTCTACAGGACACACCAACTACATGATTATAATTAGGACCATTAAGTATCATAAACCAAGTCACTCATATGATTAGAAAACAAATCGTCTATTATAATTATTCGAGTTTGTCTATTTCATATGACCTAAAGAAGAAGATTCACTCATTATCAAACTAAATCTAACAATTCAATATTAAGAATTCAACCAACCATGCCCTATATGAAAAAATATCATTTCAGATGTCTTTAAATTCATTTTTTGGTGTTTGATATTATCATGAGTTGCGATAAAATCATATTAAAGCTAGCAAGCATGTGAAATAAATATATTAGATCGCTATATTTATAAACATGTCATAATATAACTTATAACTAGTAATAACATTTATAATGTTATTTATAAGCTAGTAAACTCTTTTATATATGTAGTCAGCTTGGGACAAAAGAAAAGTAGTGCTGTAGTGGATGCATGTGTTAGTTTAATATTTCAATATAGGAGTAACTTTATTGACTTGGTGAGAATGTCAAATAGCCTTTTTGCTGAGCTTCGATGCATGAACGAGCAAGAGGACAAAGTCAGCCCATCAGACAACTGTTGATCAAACAAAGACATCTTCACCGCGCGGTTTACCTCGATTAAACACTATATAAGCCTCCTTCATGCCCTTTTATTTGCATTCCATCTTTCAACTTCTCATCATTAACATTTTTTTCCAAATGGCTTCCCCAAATATTATTACAGCTATCTTCTTCTTACTAATTCTTTGTGTTACAAACAATACACCATGTGACGCACAGTTATCTTCTACATTCTATGACGCTTCATGTCCCAATGCACTACGTACAATCAGGACATCCATCCGAACAGCCATATCTCGTGAGCGTCGCATGGCAGCTTCGATCCTTCGTCTCCACTTCCATGACTGCTTTGTTCAGGTACTATTTTAACCATATATATATGACCACCGTAGCTTCCAGATGTAAAAGGATAATTTGTAACGAGTTATGTATCATTTAATGCAGGGTTGTGACGCGTCTATCTTGCTAGACGACAGTCCTTCAATCATAAGTGAAAAGAATGCGTTGCCTAATAAGGGTTCGGTAAGAGGTTATGAAGTGATAGAGGCAGCAAAATCTGAGGTTGAAAAACTCTGTCCTGGAGTTGTATCATGTGCGGATGTACTAACCGTGGCTGCCCGTGATGCCTCAGAAATGGTTGGTGGTCCATCATGGTCTGTGAAGCTCGGAAGAAGAGACTCAACCTCGGCTAGCCTTCTTCTAGCAGAATCCGGTGCTCTTCCTAGTTTCAAAGCATCGCTAGACTCACTTATTTCCACCTTTGATGATAACGGGCTTAGTGCCCGGGACATGGTTGCATTATCAGGTGCTTATTTGCCGTATATGTAGCTTAATTAATTCATCGATTAATATATATTTTATTGTATAAATTATAACAAAGTGTGAGCTAATATTGAAGATGTGGTTAATGCAGGAGCTCATACTATTGGACAAGCGCAATGCTTCTTATTCCGTGATAGGATATACAACAACGGATCAGATATTGATGCAGGATTTGCTAGCACGCGTAGACGTGGATGCCCTGTCAACGACGGCAACGGAAATCTTGCACCACTCGATTTAGTGACACCTAATTCGTTTGATTATACTTACTTCAAGAACTTGATACAAAAGAAGGGTCTTCTTGAGTCTGATCAAGTGTTGTTTAGCGGAGGATCAACAGACAGCATTGTTAGAGAATATAGCAATAATCCTTCAAAGTTCAAGTCGGATTTTGCAGCTGCAATGGTGAAGATGAGTGAAATCAGGACTTTAACAGGTCAAGAAGGAGTCATACGAAGAATTTGTGGTGCTCTTCCTAGTTATTTTGAATGTCATCTAAATCTTTTTTCGATTACTTGGAAATTACACTGTTTGTAATCATATCTTGATTCCTTTATTTTCTTTTTTAATTTTCAACTGTAAAGAAAAAGACCTTCAATAGTCCATTACACTTTTGTATTGTTTGCATCGTGTTAAGAGAAATTTGTTGTTCAATGAATAAGACACTTTTTGTATTGTTTGCTCTCTCTCTCTCTCTCTCTCTCTCTCTCTCTTTGTTCCCCTTAAAACCAAAAACAAGAAGCAAAACACACACCACACTCCCAAACTTCACTTAAAGTTCTTTAAAGAAACTCTAAGCAATCTTCATCTTTATAAGGTAAAACTTCTAGTTTTAAAACATCCACAAACTTCCAAGTCATGAAAGAACTTAGGTATGCTTCAAAACTTTCAAGAAAATATACTTGGCGAACACTTTTATGTAAAGAAACCAATGTTATTGTTTTATTTGATGAACTTGTTGTTTTGGTTGCCACGAAGATGTTGTCATAGAAGAATTATCTATAATACATGCACATATGTGAGGATGTTTCTCAATTATTCACCCACAAACATGGAAAAACATTCAACACACTAAAACAAACAAGTATTCTACATCACATCTGGTAAAATATCAATTATTTTTGAAAGATTCTTAAACCAACATCGCCATTAAGTTGTTAGGGTTATAAACATGTAAAATTTTCTGAAAATAAACTTTAGAAAGTGGTTGAACAAACTGAATGAACAAAAAGTGTACAAAACAGGCTACAAGATGTGTTCAAAAAGCCTAGATTCATCTTTTTTTAATGAATCCACTTAACTTGTACTTAAACAAGTTTGATATAGTGGTTTTATGAGGAAAATTGGTTAAACACCTCTTGGAAATAAAGAAACAAAAATCAATACCGAAAAGAAAGCCATAAGGGTGGAAACCCTATCTACGAGTTTTCAAAGAATCCTAAACATTCTACATTAGACTTGTGACATCACAAGAAGGTTGTTGACCAAAATGCAGATTTTTTCTGAGGTGTCTATGTATTTTTAATAATTTCAGAGCATAAATAACCAGTAAAGCAAAATAAAATACTAAGACTACCCAAAAAAATACCAAATGTTTACAGTAATTTTATTATTTATAATAAGCTCATAATACGAAATTAAGTGAAACAAAGTAGGGGAGCTATGTTTTAAATAATGGTTTTTAACTACATTTTAAAGACTTTTATTTATATTTTCTCAACAAAAACATGAAAAATATTAATCCTAATATTTTCTCGAAATATATAGAGTCAACGTTATTTTTGGGAAATTGGTTTTGAATTATTGGGCATTTGAAGTACTTCTAGTAATTTTAGGGTTTTTACGTGTATTTAACACAACATTTATTTCCAAACCAACATCTATAAATTATAGAAATACACCCCTACAATTTTTAAGTTCGAAATGGTGTATTTTTATGTTCCAAAACAGTTTTGAAAAGAATCCAAAAGTTTGGAGTCATTTTGCCCAAAAAACAGTGAAAAGTTTAATAAACAGTAACGACAAGCCCTAAAACTTGTCACACTTTACACAACATTTATCCACATCCCAAGACTGAATTGTCGTAAAGTTTTTGATGACATGAATACTAAGAAATTTGAAAGTATAAAACATAATCAAAACCCAAGCTTTGAGAATAAATGTTTAACAGTTTTGTTTTGTAAATTTTGTTTTTACAAACGAACCAACTATTAACCTCATCAACACTATATACACTTAGGGGCTGTTTGGTAGCCTCTGAATGGTCATTAAGAGACTACCTCTTAATGGAACCATTAAGAATTTTACCAATGAGAAGATAGAAGAATGTGACATGTGATGAATTACCATTCAGAGGTTACATCTTAACCATTCAGACTTGGGGTTACCTCTTATTCATCCAGGGGTTTTAAACCATCAAAATATAGCTTGGGGTTACCTCTTATTCATTCAGGGGTTTTAAACCATCAAATATAGCATCTGAATGATCATTAAGAGGCTACCAAACAACCCCTTAGTTTATGGTAGAATTCCTAGTCATTTGTCATTCTAATTAGGTATGAGGTCTTATTACTGCCTCTCGCTTTGTAGAAAACGGGTAGTGCACGCACCCTTAGCCGACGTCTTCGGGTAGAAGCAGGAAGATGAATACTATGAGTTCATGGTCCCTTTTTTACTTGTTTTTATACTTCGGGGGAGAAAACATGCTTAGTTTGTTATTAACTATTCAAATGACCTGAAACGAACTTAGTTTTTCATTAAATATTCAAATGACTTGAAATGAACTCAGTTTATGATTAACGATTCAAATGACATAAAACGAATGCAGGTTATGATTAACCATTCAAATGACATAAAACGAACTTAGGTTATGATTAACTATTCAAATGAGATAAATGAACTTAGTTTATTATTAAAGTTAAAGATACAAACGTGTATATAGGTTTGGTCATTTGTAAATAATCGTAACTCTTTTATTTATGATTTAAAAGTCATGCATTATATAACTGATTGTCGGTAAAGATATAAAGTAATGTGCTTTAACATTTCCGTTGTATATGAACTTGTAACTAGAATTTAAGCATGTCAAAGTCTAGTGTTTATACATCTTAAAACATATGATGGACAAAACTTAGTGCAATGTCCTAAATTCCACTCTATCAAGGCATTCCGTAGTTATTTACTTAGAAAGTTCAATTTGGCCATGTCGGTGCATGCACGTATAATTGAGTGTCGGTATGGATAATAAATATATTAATTGGTATAAAAAGTTTTAAAAATACTATATTTTAATACAATAGATTTTAAATACTTTGTGCTGTATGAAACTAAAAGAACAATTAAAAATAATATACTTAAATACATATATTAATTAACTATTTATTATTGATATATGGTAACCGATATAGGCACTTAATTCATAAGATTGTCAACACACTTATAAATGCACAATGTTATGAATGAATCTGTGTTCTGATTAAAGTTATTGAAACCACAAAGCAATACTAGAATGAAGTTTGTCTGCATCTTTCTGTTACTAATCGTTGCAACTACGACTACTATTACATGTGATTTACTATATTCTAATTGATTCTTTTTCTTTTTATATATGTTTAGTATCACATAAATTGATAAGTGTTATGTGTTAGGTGATGACGTGGACGCACCACCATTCAAGGTATGCGAATACATTTTTCCAGCGGTTGATTGTTATGCCGCCGTTTGCGATGGTGGTTGTACGGAGTTGAGGGGGAATATGGCTCTTGGAGAATGCATAAACAATAATACGCAGTGTCGTTGTCGATGGAGGTGTTAAATCTTTTTTATAGCTTCTTGTGATTAAATCTATCTCCTTGATTGTTCCTTTTGAAGTATCATCTAAGTTGGAGTATGTGTTACGGTGAATGTGAAATGTAGAAAGAAAAAAAAAGAAGTGCATCGGGAGCCATATGTGTGCAGAGTGGTTTCACCTTCACGAAGGCGTGTTGTCTAAATATGAATTGTGAAATATGTGGGTGAGTAATTAAAAAAATTGAAAAAAAGAAATTGTGAAATAAAGCTTAATCATAGGTTTATATATTAATTAATAATTAAAAAATATAAAAGAAAATCCACACCACCCAGAACGCATGTTATCAGCGTATTCGAATTTGAAAAATGCCTTAGTTCAAAAGATTATATAATAAGATAAAAATTTATGTGTTCTTTATTAAACAAGTATAATAAGATAAAAATTTACTGAAATGATTGAAATCGAACATGTTTAGATCCTTCGGATGAAATTGGTTACCCTAGGAAACTACCCAATTGAAGAAGAAGCACATGTCTTTCTTTTTTTCTTAACGGGGAAACCTATGGTAGGTTAATCAAAAAGAGAAAAACCTTTTAATTTTTATAGGTAAAGTTAAAGATACAAAAGTGTATATAGGTCTCGGCATTTGTAAATAATCGTAACTTTCTTTTGTTTATGATTTGAAAGTCATGCATTGCATAAGTAAAGATATAAAGTTATGTGCTTTAACACTTCCGTTGTAGATGAACTTCTAACTTGAATTCTAAGCATATCATTGTCTAAGTTTCGAGGACGAAATTTCTTTCATATGGAGAGTATGTGACAACCCTCTTTTGGCCATGTTAGCATACGTACAGCTTTAATTACATGTATCAATATAAGTGGTTCACATAAACTTAGGGGTGTTTGTTTTTTCTGAAAAGCTCTCCTTGTCCTCTTATGTCCGCGCTGCACAAACCACGCGCAGACGTTTGGGTCTGCAGATTGTTTGTTTTCTCGAAGAAATTTCATTAAAAAGCTATGCGCTTCCTCTTTTTGGTGCAGATGTGGGATGACCTCTTCTAACCTCTTCTTGCCCTCAAATCCAAACATAACAAGAAACCCTAGTCTCATCTCCTCCACCCCTCTCCTCCTACTTCCGCCTCCCCTCCCCATTGTCAACCCCTCCACCATTGCCACCCCTACTACCGCCACCCCTACTACCGCCACCCCTCCTACCGCTGACAACCTTTCACAACCGCCACCCCTTCACCTCTGTCACCACTTCACAGCCACCAACCCTTCACCTCCGCCAACCCTCCTACCAGCGCACCCCTTCACCTCTGCCAACCACCTACTGTCGCCACCCCTTCCACCGTCTTCCTCCCGCTACTGCCACCCTTCACAGCCGGCATCCTTCCTTCACACTCAGCCTTCATAGGTTTGATTTCTAGATGTTCATTTTTATGAAATGCTTATTAGTCTAGATGTTCATTGTTATTCAGCAGTCTGCAGAAGTTAAAATAACAAACGGTCTTCTTTATACAGACTGCAGAGGTTTGTCCACCTCTTCTCTTCTGCTACAGATGTCTGCAGACTGCAGGCGTTTTAACCTCTGAAAAACAAATAGAACCTTAATTTAGCGTTAACTAGGTCTTACAATGCATTACATATGCATGACTAGGCATGATTACAGTATGTCACGTAGAGATACTATCACCAGTGAACACATTAATGCTAACTCAAGTTAAAACTATCAACAAACGGTCTGAAAAACTAACAACGATAACGTGTAAATTACAAAATTACAAACCCTAAATTGAAGAACGCGTCGAATTTAGCAAATCCAACTATTATCTATGGAATATAAAATTTTTATGAACGATAAAAATATGTGTTTTTATAAACAATATGATATGGCATGGAAAAAAATTAGTATATTGATGTTAAAATAAAGAATTGATAAATTAGTGTTTATACATAATAAAAATACCACAAGATACCATTTTTATGTATAAACTATGTATATATGATGTATAAATACACAAACTAAACACAAAATTCATATTTTAAAGGATCTACAGCATTGGTTAGTTAGGGATAACATCCCAAGTGAACCCTAAACACATGGACATTAGCCTCATGCAATCACTTACATGAGTGTACCTTAAAACATCACCTTATCTACCCCAAAGAATCTCATCATCACACCACACCTTACAATTGATGTATTATACTCTTATACAATTAGCAATTTGGGTTATGTCCCATTTATTTAAAAGTCCCACCCTTTAATTCATTTTATTCACACCCCATTTTATACATAAAAAACAACTGTGATGTGTCTCTTCATTACCTATATATAAAAAAGCAACACACATCCTTTCACTCAATCACACATAATACAACACATCCATTCGTATATATATATATATATATATATATATATATATAATATATATATATATATATATATATATATATATGGGAAGGTTCATTTGAGAACAAATTTAGTGTGAGAAGAAAAAGAAGAAAGGGCATATTAGTAAAATGCTATTTCATTTATAACTCATATCATTAATTTTTCTCTCTTTAATTAATTAGTCAACTAATCATTAATTAACATATTTATAATCTACAAAACCTACACATATCAAAATTTTCCTACATATACCCTCACATTATAGAATTTTATCTTACAGAGTCGAAATTATCCCTACACACCTCGAAATATATCCTACACAACTCGTAATTTACCCTACACAACTAGTAATTTATTATACACTTTAAATTAAGTTGTTTTTTATAATTTGAAAAAAGTATATATTTTGAAAATGAGTTACAAATTTAATTTAGCTAGTTATTAAAGGGGAAGAATACAAATTAATGATTTATGTAAGTTTACCAATATACCCTTATATTAAAATTAACTACAAATATTAAATGAAGTAAAATGAAGCATTCTTATTGGTTGGAAACTTCTTCTTTTTTCTTCTTACAAAAAAATTCTTCTCATTTGAACCTCCACTATATATATATATATATATATATATATAATATATATATATATATATTAAATGGCTCCCCATTCTCACACCCTTTCATGTAATATTTAAATAAGGCACATCCCTTCCTTTTTAAACAACTGCCCACTGTACACATAATATAATTATACATCTACACAAAAACTAACATTCAATATTGTTAAAATACCCTATTAAATAAATTACAGTGCAAAGCCCCACCTTAAGTACAACCTAATCGTCATACCCTTAAGTACAACCTAATCGACATTCCCTTTTAACATATATGTTCCCTTTGCTAAAAGTAAAAACGAAAATATTACATACGAAATAGACAGAAGTGACAGAAGTGACGATTGACGTATTGGAACAACTACACACCGGTATTGTCCTTGGTTAAAAACCAGAAAAGAAACTCACACCCCGTCACAAATCGCAGCTCTACAACAAAAACACACTCTTTAGGCACACCATTGGTATACAAACCATTATGGAACCGACACAAAAATTCAACCACCCTCGTGACTTAATCACAATTCTTGATAATCAAACCGACGCGTCTCCTCTGACCACCGTTTACCCTACCGCCTGCCACCGTTTCACGCCCTATATAACCCTTACCACCACCACCACAATAACCACCGGCCATTTGGTTACCCATCTGCACCAAAATTGGTATATACATAAATATGTATATACATTAAACCCATGTTTTGTTATGATGAACAGATTTGTTTCGTACATGAATTCGAAAGTAGTTTGTTCTACAATCAACCAAGGAAGAAAATAGGTGCGTCTTCTTCATATCAGTATCGACACATGAATCCTGATGAATTGATATTCAATTTGTCTTTTGAAGTTCCGAAAAATCTCAGAAAGAGAGAGAGAGAGAGAGAGAGAGAGAGAGAGAGATTGTTGGTTGGTTAAACTTTGTTTTTGTTTTAAGGTATAAATTTGATTTTTGATGTATTGAATATTGGGTTGAAGTCAACAACAGAGCCAAACGTGGTTTTCCATGGCTACAATCATACTAAACCCAAGCACCATTTTACATAACCAGCGTGACACTTATAAATTTAATGTTGATGCACTTTTTGTGTCTGTCACTAGTCTTGTATGTAATGTCGTATTTTGTACGGTCTTTATTTATTTATCGAGTCTGTATTCGTAGTCGACCAAGTCGGATATCCTCCTATCCGCTTGTGTCCGACGTGTTTTGTCTCTCGTTGTATGTAATTATCGTAAAACAATGCATGTTGCATCTAAGGGTATTTCTGGCATTTATATTTATGATGTTTGTGCCTTGTCTGTTTGCTGTCTGTTTACAGCAAACAAATTAGCATTTGCAGGCTTTGGCGAAACACATCAGTTTCGTCAAATGAATGTTGACGAAACAGAGTGTTTGACTTTGATTGTGTTTCGTCAAAGGCAGTCAACGAATCAAATGTGATTCGTTGACTGTTGGGCTTGTTACTGGGCTTACTTGTGTTTCGTCAGCCCATGTCCTGATTCGTCAAGCTTAACAGCCCACCTGCTATATAAGGCACAGAATGTTCACAGTTTCCTCAGAGATGAGAGTTTACCCTTTGTGCTTGTAAGAACTGTGTTTGTATCAGTTTGCATATCTCATCCAGTTAATCAAACGATTGTGTTTCTTTGGTTAACCTTGTGTTTATCTTGTTCTATGTTTGGTTGGCTAAGTTAAGTGGATTCCGCACACTTAACTTTGTTTGTTTGTTATAAACAAGGATTCGGTAGTGAAAATCGATCCTCTGATTTAGGGACCTACAAGTGGTATCAGAGCAAACTACTTTGGCTAATCGTTTTTGTAAATATTTTCTTTCAAAACTCGAAAAATACAAAAAGATTTTCCTTTTGTAATCTTTTAGCATTTTAGGGGGAGAAAATTTCAAGAAAATACAAAAACATTAGAAAATCTCAAAATCCAAAAAAGATGTTTTTATGTTTCTGTCTTTTAATTTAGAAAAATTCAAAAATCAAAAAAAAAATAGAAAACCCAAAAATGAGTTTCTTGGAAAATGGAAGGTGATGATATTCACTGGTGTGGTCGGTCAACATGGTTAAAATCGTTAAACAAATGATAAGTATCTCTTCTAACGATGTATCGGTAGGCTCACAATCAAACTAAAATGTGCAGGATGATACAAACCTAACAGACTTCAAGTCAGGTGGGAACCATTCATTGGCATATGGTCTTGGTACCGAAATTTCTTTTGATAGATTGCCGAGGTTCGGAGATATTCGGTCTTTATGCTGCTTATCATCTAGGTATCATGGTTGTATCTTTTACCGAAAAATAACGGGGACGCAAGTCTAGATCTTCCATGATACCATACATACGTGTACATATTGCATCCGACCTCAATAAGTGATAAACAATCACATGTCCAAACAAATAAGTGATAAAATATCACATCCATCCGAGAGTTAAGTTCGTCTCTCTGCTGTACGAAAGTACTGACCTGTTCACGGACTTGCTCCTGTGCCCTCATGCATCGAAAATCAAGTTCCTCATCAATAAGTGATTCTATCACATAGGGCTTGTTTTCAAATCAAAATAAGTGAGTATCTCACATCTTATACGGTCAAACAGATGATAATCGGTATACTCACCGGTAAGATGATCTCGTGCATTACCTTGATACGGGAATGTGTCGTGAGGTGGATTCACATCGACTTGTAAGTATAATTCTTACCGTAAAACGTATCTCCTAAGTGTGATTACGTTTGATAAGCATGAGTTTATGTGGACAACAATATCGATAATCGAGGTAGTATACTTATCAAGAACTTTAAACAGAAATCAAATCATGTTGACTAAGACCGTAAGCTGGTATGATTCCTTATCCTTGAAACTCGCAAAAGTTGCATCTGTACAGTGTTTATCTTGTCATTTTCAATTGCATTTAGTTTAGTTTTCAGCATTTTAGGAATTATATGTAATGTAGTGGTTAAGTTTGTTTTTGATTATGCCAAAGTGTTGCTTGGTGTTTATGACCGGAAGCCTGAAACCGACTTCATAAATCGTTCTTGTTTTTGAAAACTCAAACAATGTCAAAATGGAAAATTACTAAAACCCTGTGTGCAGTATGCAAAAAGTTTCATGCCTTGGTGATTTTGGAACAAAAGTTGACGAATCAAATTGTAGGTTGACGAATCACACTGCTGTATCGAAACAGAACTGGTCAAAGTCAGCCTTAGGTCAATATGTTTCATGTTAACGAAACAGATCTGTCTCGTCGAAGACTTTGACGAAACAGGAGCCCAAGCCTGTTTCGCCATGGGCTATCTTCACAGGCCCAATTCACCATCTTCTGTTTCGTCAAAGCCCGTTACCTGATTCGTCAAATCTCAGTTTCGCCAAAAAGGTGGGTCGGTGTACAAAGTCCTTTATGTCAGAGAAGTTGGTTATTTTTTTCAAACCTCTCAAGTGCAACTGTTCACCTTCTCTCCAAACACACAAAACCCATACTTTCGGTTACCCCATTTTTCTCACAAATCATCCGATTTTTCATGAGAATCTTGCAAAAATCAAAGTGCAATGTTGTTTATTTCATGTTTTAGTGTTTGGCACCGTCGGATTTCATCGGAAAACCTTCGGAGACCCTCTGTGACCGGATTTTTCTTGTGCTTTTAGATGTTTTGACATTTATCTTGTTATAATTTATATGTGTAACTTGTAACTGTTAAATCTAAGTGCGTGAATGTTTGTTTTTGCTTCTGATTCGAGTGTGGGTTTGTATAGCAAAACAGGGGATTAAGGTTTGTAGTGGGTTTATCATCTTGAATGGGTTTTTAAACCGCAAATCAAACCCCTATCTGTTTTGGGCACGATATGTACTCGGTTTGGGATAAACAGTTAACCCTTAGTAGGTTTTAGTAAACTGCACTTTGATTAAACCCCTGTCGGCGAACACAACCTAAATTTCTAACTCCGGCGAATCTGAATGTCGGCGAATCAGATTTGGGGAAACAGACAGTCGGCGAATCACATTGTTGACGAATCAGATAGTCAACGAATCAGATTCGTTGACGAATCACAATAGTCTTCTGTTTCGTCAAAGGCTTGTTGGCGGCGAATCAAATTGGTCAACGAATCAGAACTGGTCAACAACCAATTCTGTTTCGTCAAGCAGCAATTCTGTTTCGTCAAAGGATCTTTTGACGAATCAGAATGGGTCAACAAAACAGATCTGGTCAACAGTCAGACTTGTTTCGTCAAACCATTCTCTGTGTTTCGTCAAACGATGTCTGTTTCGCCAACCATGCCTTAGTAACTTTACAGTTTTGCAGTCTGTTCACAGTGGACATGGTTTGACAGCCTTTCTGTCAAATGGATACATGAACTTGTATCCATACATGTCCATATGTATATGTAAGTGATTATTACTTATTGTGGACGTTTTAAACTTGCAGATGGCACCTAAAGAAGGTAAACGAAAGCCGGCAACAAAGAAAGAAAATAAGACGGATGAGGAAATCATGTCTGAAAAACGCCACAACCAGGTTGCATATTTGGATCCAGAGGAGAAACTTACTGAGCTGAAAGATATTACAAGATGGATCCGGGAATCACGTATCAACTACGCTGTTACATTCTCAACGCCTGTATATAAGTCTCTGATCAAAGCATTCTGGAATTCGGCGAATGTTGGTGAAGTGGATGGCAAGGAAGTTATCAGTGGCCGGGTAGAGAATGTGGATGTGATTGTGTCACCGGATATTCTCAATGAAGTTCTTCAGTTACAGGATAGTCCGGACGCACCCATTTCTGTCCCGATCATGTGCATCAGAGGCTGTTTGTTACGGATGAAGTGTACCGGTGATATCTTCAGTATGCAAATTAACAAGGGTGATCCGCCGCTAAGATACAAGTTTCTTTTGCATGTTCTTATCAATGCTTGAGCAACAAACGGGCCGGTTACGACATGGCTAGCAACGAACTCATGGGTCTCTTTGTGGCCTTAGTACTAAACAAACCGTTTAGTATTTCAAGGTTCATATTTGAGAACATGAAGGAGAATCTGACAAGAACGGGAAAGAACCGGACCATCGGAAGCAAGTACTGGATGTACCCTCGTTTTCTGCAAATCATCATGAATGTACAACATCAGCAGATCAGGTTCACACTTGATCCGGAAACAATACGGCAGGTACAGGCTAGTGTACGAGCCGGAAAAAGTGGTTGAAAAGATTCCGTTAATGCCGATGCAGCAGGATTTTCTTGGAGACATGCGATTATGGTGCTACGATTCAGATACGCATGAGGCAGTGATTGTTTTCAACGATGACAGGAACTTCAGAATATTGGATCCGATGTGGCTGGTGAATATGTCTGCGTCCGACATCGCGAGGTTGTACAGGCACGACATCTTTTATGAAGACAATGATGCTCGCCAGGCGTTGAAGTTTCAACGTATTGCATGCTACTGCTACTACCGGGGAATACATTCGGTAGTTCCTGGTCCGAGCGTCACCTTTGAAGAACAAGATGAAGACCGAGACGAGTAACAGACAAGGGGGAGTTTGTTGATGCACTTTTTGTGTCTGTCACTAGTCTTTGTATGTTAATGTCGTATTTTGTACGGTCTTTATTTATTTATCGAGTCTGTATTCGCAGTCGACCAAGTCGGATATCCTCCTATCCGCTTGTGTCCGACGTGTTTTGTCTCTCGTTGTATGTAATTATCGTAAAACAATGCATGTTGCATCTAAGGGTATTTCTGGCATTTTATATTTATGATGTTTGTGCCTTGTCTGTTTGCTGTCTGTTTACAGCAAACAGATTAGCATTTGCAGGCTTTGGCGAGAAACACATCAGTTTCGTCAAATGAATGTTGACGAAACAGAGTGTTTGACTTTGATTGTGTTCGTCAAAAGGCAGTCAACGAATCAAATGTGATTCGTTGACTGTTGGCTTGTTACTGGGCTTACTTGTGTTTCGTCGGCCCATGTCCTGATTCGTCAAGCTTAACAGCCCACCTGCCAGAGATGAGAGTTTACCCTTTGTGCTTGTAAGAACTGTGTTTGTATCAGTTTGCATATCTCATCCAGTTAATCAAACGATTGTGTTTCTTGGTTAACCTTGTGTTTATCTTGTTCTATTTGGTTGGCTAAGTTAAGTGGATTCCGCACACTTAACTTTGTTTGTTATAAACAAGGATTCGGTAGTGAAAATCGATCCTCCGATTTAGGGACCTACATTTAATATATGATATATGATATTAAGAAATAGAAATTTTTAATGAATTTAATATTTAAAGTTCATCATTTTACATTAGTGGTGATAGTGGTTAACTTGAAGTTTTCTTACAACTATAATATAATGTTTTATGTGACTTTAATGAAGAATGAATTCAAGATAAAGACAGAGAAGTGTTCAACAACAAAAGACAAGTGATTACAAGGTACGTAGAGATGAGCTCTTGGGGGATTTATGGTTTGTTTTTGTTTAGGGGTTCATGGTGGTTAGCAGTTTATATGAATGTTTATTTAGGTTTTGCTCAATTGTTTGGGTTAAAGTTGAAATTTTTGTTTATTTTTATTGATTTGTTAGGGATTTATTTTATTTTGTTAGAATTTTTGTTTATTTTTATGGTTTGTTTTCCTATGGCCCTATAAACCATAGGAAATTCACTAGGGCAGTTTAAGTGACTGGTTTCTTATAACGCGTGGAACAAACAAATATACCACCGCCACCATCATAATTCAACTCAACAGGGTGATGATTAATTTCCTTGAATTTTTTCACGTGTGATAAATGGATGGATGTGAGGGGTGTGAGGGTTTTATTATTGGGTGTTTGTGAGTGATGGACATTGCCACTAAAAAAAAGGTTGTTAGTGATGGAATAATGGTTGATGATATGGCGGAACTTGATGCGATATGTGAGTGAATGAGTAAGTGATGAGTAATTACCACCCCTCCCCTTAAAACAATCAAAACAACAAGAACTCAAATGAATTACTCACTAAAAATAAAAATAAATTTTTTTTCACATTCTGGCTTAGCTTCATCATTAGTCTTTGACATTTCTTCTCCTAGGATAAAAGAATCTATTAGCACATCATCCAGTAACATTTAAAATATTTTTTTAATTCTTGTTCAATGATTCATATTCATACATATATGTCGGTCTATAAATATTTAAAAGCCATCACATATATAGACACGCATGCGAATATTTCATTAAAAAAACAACACAATTTTGTGGTTTGATTTATGTCCATTGGTCAGAGGGACGACATTCATATATACCTGCCTGCTTGGCGTAGTCTATAATAATCAACTAAAGAGAATGATTTTATATATTTTTATAGATAGATGGATTACTTTTTTGTATTAAAACACTACTAGCTGGCATTTGAGTCTAGTCTACAAATCACATCCATGTTTTTTAATATCTAAATTATAATTATTTGAAAACATGACCGTTTTACACCTTAGTTTAGCTAAAATCATGTTAGACTAGCTAAGAATTTCTTTTAAGAACATTAGATATGTATTTATGTTTCAAATATTAATATATAAAGAATACACCCATGCAATTATAATCAGAAAGAAACTTTTTGGACATCGCCATCTTAGCACCATTCCCCCTTTTGTTGTCTACTCTTCCCTTTCTCTTTCTATCCTCCCCTACTCACATTGTTGGTCCACTCCCTATTAGGGTGAAGGGCGGTGCTCACCTAATAGGTGAGTCCCTTCTCTTACGCCAAACCAATCCCCGTGTGCCACGTCAACTCCCCTCTTAAACTCCCCTAACACCCCAATTTGATGGCGCCACTCCCCTCTTAACTACCCTTGTTTTTTTATTCAAAAAAAAAAAAAAAAAAACAAAACAATTGATTGGTTGGAAAGTTGATTGGCCCCACCATCTCTCCTTCTTTCAATCGGTGAAACCCACACCCAAACCCACCCCGAATCGGGACCCCGCGGTGATTGGCGCGCGGTGTTCCCGATCGGGGAAACCCCTCACCGAATCACCTCCCCGAATACGCCCCGGACACCCTTAGGATTTACAAAAAACACAACACTCTTTCTTTCTCTTCACCTCCCTCTCTCCCATGGTTGTTAAAATTCCGAGTAGGGCGTCGATTAATCCCGATTAATCGCCGATTTATACACAATTAATCCCAATTAATCGCCGATTAAACACAAATTAAATCCTGATTAATCACAATTAAACCTGATTAATCACAATATTCCGACTAATTCTATATTAATCGCTAGTCACCACCTCCACCACTCGACTAGCTACTAGCGATTACTACAACATTACTCCTTCCACACCTAGAACCCACCTAAGTATTCGAAACAAGTAAAAAACCCGTGTTAATGGTCTTATTCATACAATAATAATGTTACAATAATATCTTAATTTTTACATTCACACAAACAACCAACTACATTGATTAATTAGGATTCATTACATATATATACTCATATTGATTCAAGTTTCTTTGTCTCTTTCATATGACCCGAAGAAGAAGGATTAACTGGTTATCAAACTACACTTAACATATTCAATATTAAAAATTTATACAATCATGCCCTTCTATGAGAGAGGAGATCATTTCAGATGTGCTATAATTCATTTTTTGGTGTTTTTAGATTATATAACATTCTCTTTTTTATACTTTCTTGTGATTCTTTTATCAGTGTTTCATAATCTTATAATTGAACATATTTTCTCTACACGTCATTATCTCTTTTTTCATAAGAACCTTGTTTTTTCTTCACGGATATTGTCAGCCCAATTATTTTGTTTATAAAGTTGCGAGAAAAAACACTAATAAAGCCTGTGAAATAAATATATTTAATCACCCTATATTTATAAACATCGTCACCTAACAGATAATTATCAATAACATTTTAAAAGTGATTTGCACCATGACACTCTTTTTTTTGTATAGTCGGCTTGGCGACAAAAGAAGGGTAGTGGATGTATGTGTTAGTTTAATATTTGAAATATAGGAAAGATAACTTTATTGACTTGGTAAGAATGTCAAAATTTTAACATATTTGCTGAGAGCTTTCGATGCATGAACGAGCAAGAGGACAAAGAGTCAGCCAATCATACAAACTGTTGATCAACAAAGACATCTTCACCACGCGGTTTACCTCGATTAAAACACTATATAGAGCCTCCTTCATGCGCCTTTTATTTGCATTCCATCTTTTCAACTTCTCATTCATTAACATTTTTTTTCAAATGGCTTCCCCAGAAGATATTATTACAGCTATCTTCTTCCTTTACTAATTTTCTTTGTTTGTTACAAAACAATACACCATGTGCACGCACAGTTTATCTTCTACATTCTATGACGCTTCATGTCCCCAATTGCCCACTACGTACAATCAGGACATCCCATCCGAACAGCCATATCTCGTGAGCGTCGCAATGGCAGCTTCGATCCTTCGGTCTCCACTTCCATGACTGCTTTGTTCAGGTACTATTTTAACCATAATATATATGACCACCGTAGCTTCCAGATGTAAAAGGATAATTGTAAACGAGTTATGTATCATTTAATCAGGGTTGTGACGCGTCTATCTGCTAGACGACGGTCCTTCAATCATAAGTGAAAAGAATGCGTTGCCCTAATAAGGGTTCGGTAAGAGGTTATGAAGTGATAGAGGCAGCAAAATCTGAGGTTGAAAAACTCTGTCCTGGAGTGTGTTATCATGTGCGGATGTACTAACCGTGGCTGCCCGTGATTGCCCTCAGAAAATGGTGGTGGTCCATCATGGTCTGTGAAGCTCGGAAGAAGAGACTCAACCTCGGCTAGCCTTCTTCTAGCAGAATCCGGTGCTCTTCCTAGTTTTCAAAGCATCGCTAGACTCACTTATTTCCACTTCGGTGATTAACGGGCTTAGTGCCCGGGACATGGTTGCATTATCAGGTACTAATTTACTTTATGTAGTTTAATTATACATCGATTAATATATATTTTATTGTATAAATTATAACAAAGTGTTGAGCTAATATTGAAGATGTGGTTAATGCAGGAGCTCATACTATTGGACAAGCGCAATGCTTCTTATTCCGTGATAGGATATACAACAACGGATCAGATATTGATGCAGGATTTGCTAGCACGCGTAGACGTGGATGCCCTGTCAACGACGGCAACGGAAAATCTTGCACCACTCGATTTAGTGACACCTAATTTCGTTTTGATTATAATTACTTCAAGAACTTGATACAAAAGAAGGGTCTTTCTTGAGTCTGATCAAGTGTTGTTTAGCGGAGGATCAACAGACAGCATTGTTAGAGAATATATACAATAATCCTTCAAAGTTCAAGTCGGGATTTTGGCAGCTTGCAATGGGTAAAGATGAGTGAAAATCAGGCCTTTAACAGGTCAAGAAGGAGTCATACAAGAATTTGTGGTGCTCTTCCCTAGTTATTTTTGAGAATGTCATCTAAATCTTTGTTCGATTACTTGGAAATTACACTGTTTGTAATCATATCTTGATTCCTTTATTTATTTTTTTAATCTTCAACTGTAAAGAAAAGGACCTTCAATAGTCCATTACACTATTTGTATTGTTAGCTTCGTGTTAAAGAGAAATTTGTTTTTCAATGAATAAGAAGTGTGGGTTTCATTGTCTATTATAATTTAATAGTAGTTACTTCAATAGTCCTCTCCCCTTGGCTCTCTCTCTCTCTCTCTCTCTCTCTCTCTCTCCCCTTAAAACCAAAAACAAGAAGCAAAACACACACCACACTCCCAAACTTCACTTAAAGTTCTTTAAAGAAACTCTAAGCAATCTTCATCTTTATAAGGTAAAACTTCTAGTTGTATAAAACTTCTAGTTGTATAAAACGTTTTAAAAAATACTATATTTTAATACAGTCGATTTTAAATACTTTGTATTGTATGAAACTAAAAGAACAATTAAAAATACTATAATTAAATACATATATTAATTAACTATTTATTATTGATATATGGTAACCGATATAGACACTTAATTCATAAGATTGTCAACACACTTATAAATGCACAATGTTGTGAATGAATCTGTGTTGTGATTAAAGTTACTGAAACCACAAAGCAATACTAGAATGAAGCTTGTCTGCATCTTTCTGTTACTGATCGTTGCAACTACGACTATTGTTACATGTGATTTACTATATTCTAATTGATTCTTTTTTGCAACTACGACTATTGTTACATGTGATTTACTGTATTCTAATTGATTCTTTTTCTTTTTATATATGTTTAATATCACATAAATTGATAAGTGTTATGTGTTAGGTGATGACGTGGACGCACCACCATTCAAGGTATGCGAATACATTTTTCCAGCGGTTGATTGTTATGCTGCCGTTTGCGATGGTGGTTGTACGGAGTTGAGGGGGAATATGGCTCTTGGGGAATGCATAAACAACAATACGCAGTGTCGTTGTCGATGGAGGTGTTAAATCATTTTTATAGCTTCTTGTGATTAAATCTATCTCTTTGATTGTTCCTTTTGAAATAATCATAATAAGAGTATCATCTAAGTTGGAGTATGTGGTATGGTGAATATGAAATGTAAAAAAAGAAAGAAAAAAAAGAAGTGCAACGGGAGCCATATGTGCGGAGTGGTTTCACCTTCACGAAGGTGTGTTTTCTAAATATAAATTGTGAAATATGGTGGTTGAGTAATAAAAAAATTGAAAAAAAAAAGAAATTGTGAAATAAAGCTTAATCATAGGTTTATATATTAATTAATAATTAATTAAAAATATAAAAAATCAATACCGCCCAGAACGCATGTTATCAGCATATTCGAATTTGAAAAATGCCTTACTTCAAAAGATATATATATAAGATATAAATTTGTGTGTTCTTTATTAAACAAGTATAATAAGATAAAAATTTACTGAAATGATTGAAATCGAACATGTTTAGATCCTTCGGATGAAATTGGTTACCCTAGGAAACTTCCCAATTGGAGAAGAAGCACATGTCTTTCTTTTTTTCTTAACGGGGAAACCTATGGTGGGTTAATGAAAGAGAAAAACCTTTTAATTTTTATAGGTAAAGTTAAAGATACAAAACTGTATATAGGTCTCGGCATTTGTAAATAATCGTAACTTTCTTTTTTTATGATTTGAAAGTCATGCATTACATAAGTAAAGATATAAAGTTATGTGTCACGACCCCCGACAACACCGTGGATGGGAGTCGCGAGCAGTCAAGTGGTACCGGTGGTTATTTTAAAAACATTGCAGCGGAAATGTTCATCAGGACCGTGAGTTAGGAAAAATATCAGAGTTTAGAAAACACCGGATTTTATTTATTAAATAGACGGGATAAAACCCATGTTTTACAAAGGTAGCTTCAATAAGGGATACACCCGAATATATGAAACCGGGTTTGCTTAATTTAATTCAACTGATAAAATAAGCCACTTCTTTAAGCCTTTTGGTGCCGTATCATCACTCTTATTCCAATCTACTGTAATTACCTGAAACGCGTTTTAAAAAGGTTTGGTCAGCAGGAAATACTGGTGAGTTCATTCATTTTTGTACAAAACAACACATTGTTATAAATTACAGCATAAGAGCGATTACAATGGCTACTATCTTATTTTTATCTGGCGCCGTGTCACACGTTGGTAACGATGGTCATACCACTATTGGGTCCTTTCACCCAAGTAGTGATGATTATCACTGTTAGGTTGGTGAACCTAACCGTGAGAGATTAGATATGTGCACAATACCTCACTTGCCTGTGATTCAAGATAACCAAGACTTAATCCCTGTAATTATAACTTTTGAAAATAATTTGAGTATTATAAAACATTATTGATAAAAAGAGAATGACTCACCTTGTTAGAATATAGTCTTGAATAAACAAGCATCTTGATCCTAAGTATCTATTTTATAGTTCTGAATCTTCTGATGATTGAGCATCTATTTTGATTGTAAGTGTATAGTGCAGGTTTTCGGGTAGTTAAACATTTAGTTTAACAGAGTGGAATACGTATTAGTGTTATACCAAATCAAACCTAACGATGGTCACGAGATCAGAACCTTAACGAAATTCACAAAGTATAGTCTTGTTTAGACAACACTTTGGCATTCGTTTAACGAAATTCACAAAGTACAGCACTTTGGCATTCGTTAGTTGGTTCCCGAAATTCACAATGTGATTTTTGGTAAAAACGTTTAAAAATTTTAACGAATTTTCCATTACGACTTGAACGTCACTAATCACTTTCGTAACCTGTGCCTATAGTTCGACAAATTCAAGTCTAGGGCATAGGGTGACGATAGAATTTTTCTAATCTCAAAATTTGGTTTTATAAAATAATTATAATATGTAATAAATATATACTGTAAACGTTCTACTTTTGCCAAAAAAATGTTTTCCCTAAAGTTTAACAAAGATATTTTTCAAAATCAATTAAGTTGCTTTTGTACATGAACAATTTAAAATACCAATGTGCTACACTTAAAGTGTAAAAATAGTTAACACAACGAAATGAACGCGAGTTAAGTTAACAAAGTTATGATTTCCCTAACTTATCTTAGGACCCTTCTACGTTTGTTTGAATCGCAAATATCGCCCGACTGGTGGGAGTGTAAATCAATGTTGCTACGTCATCTCCTTCGCCATTCGACTTCACGTTTAGTTTTCCCTCATTAACGACCTTCACCTGCTACTCTCACTTCGTATCCTTAACGTTCGCACTAAAGCCAATCGATACAATTACCAACTCTTAATCAGTACCGTTGATAGCTTGTGCTGTTGTCACGCTTTCGACGTTACTACTTGTCGTCATTTTCATCCTTTACTCGAACGTTTTTATGTATCGCTATGTTATGCATTTATGATTTGTTTTATTTCTAGTTCATGTTGTTACAGTTTCACATCATCACGGCTTATCTTCCTAGTAGTATAGGTGACGTGGGTATCGTCTCACTTTTTCATAGACCGACCCTTCTCCCATAACTATGGATGTAGGTACTGCCACTATTTAGTCGCACCCTTTTTGGGTTGGAGACTCATACAATGGTTGTTTGTGGTTTGGTTGTGGTAATGTAATTAGTAAGTTGAGTCGAGTCGTCGCATGGAACCAATCAAAACCGCTAACGAATCCAATGAAATTTGATATGGACATGGTGGATACGCTGCTGGTACTTCCTATATATAAGTGTTCTTATCAAACTATCAAAAGCTTTGTTAGATTGGTTGAGAGAAGTTCTATGTAAGTTGTGTTTGTGTGTCAATAATGATTTGAATAACGATGTCGATGAAAATTTGATAGAGGCATGGTGGACCACGCCGTCGGTATTTCCTATATATAAGTGTCTATGCCAAATTTTCAAAACCAGCGTTAAACTAATCAAGAGAGTTTTAGTTAGTTGTTTGGTTTCGTGATTGGAGATTCAAATTCTATGAATTCACTCATTCAACTCAAATTGTGGCATTTTATAAGAAATTTTTTTTCAAGATCCCAAGTTCTGACACGGATTGCAGTTGGGCATCACATATATACCTTACAGCTCAGTTGCAAACTTTCTCGCGTTACAAGTCATCTTTAGGACATGATATTCTCTTTAGCTGCAATACATCTTTGATACGCCAATCTTGGGCTTCGAGTTCGTAATGGTCAAAGAGTCTACAATCGGCTACCTAATACAATACATTTAACGTTTTTCATTACTACATCACTGGCATCAAAAACGATTCCTCTATTTGGGTATCCAACCCTTATCAGGAACGCTACCGCCTCAATCTGATCTTAAGATTCGAGTTCCTAACGATATTACTAAATCTACCGATATCGTTTATGTCTATGGAAGACCCTACATTCCATCCTGTACGAGCAGTTTTCTCCTAATTTCGGGACGAAATTCCCAAAAGTTGGGGAGACTGTAACATCCGTCAAAAACGGATCTCCGAAATCCGA
Source organism: Helianthus annuus (assembly GCF_002127325.2). Taxonomy (NCBI): domain Eukaryota; kingdom Viridiplantae; phylum Streptophyta; class Magnoliopsida; order Asterales; family Asteraceae; genus Helianthus; species Helianthus annuus. The sequence continues at coordinate 78,169,891 of NC_035440.2, read as the reverse complement.
CCCGGATTGCAAAGTCGGACCTTTTTTATCTAATAAAAAGAAATGAAATTTTAGTAATTATATAATTTTAATATTTTAATTATTAATTAAATGTAATGTATCGCGTTGGATTAAAACCGAACTAAAACGTTAATTTTATAAAGCAACTCCGTTAGTTCAGTTGGATTTATATAAGTGAAGCATTAACGAAGTTAGATTGGCTAGTCAAATAAAGTTAGAAGTTAAGGGGGTTGTTTTTGTAATTAATGGAAACTATATATTAAAAGCAAGTTAACTAACTAAGTTAGTAAACCTAGTTAAGTTAGTATTTATTATATAATGTTCATTAATTAAGTTAGTATATGTCTTAATTAACTAGGTTAGTTTATTGGTTACTTTATAAAGGGAACATCCTAACTGAGTTAAGTTGTAAGTTATATCCGGTTAACAAAGTTTAGAAACCAGAGGGACTAGTTTAAAATAACAGAAGTTACATATTAAAAAAGAAACGCTAGCGACGGGTTTCGGACCCGAAACCCCTCGTTTGAAATTCAACAGACAAACCGGCTGAGCCACAATATAACATGTAAAGGAAACCAACGCCTTTTATACTTAATCAGAAAGCAGAACAACAATTTTTTTAATATATATTTTATTTAAACTACAAAAAAAATAAACATACATATTTTTTTTAAAATACATAAATATGCATAATAATTATCAAAATAAAAAACAGTCATTCTTCGTCGTCTTCGTCGGTTTCGAACCCAGGAATCGTTGAAACATGTTCCACCAAATCAGCTCGAAGGTTCTGATGTATATCCCTTGACTTTATTAAAAATTCATTTGCCGCTTTATCTTCGTCTGTTACATTACCTGGTTGGGGGTCATCGTCATCATAGTAGGTAACGACCGCTCTACCTTCATCCTCCAAAATCATGTTGTGAAGAATGGTACATGTGTACATCACGTTTCCAAATTGATCCTTGTCCCACAGTCGACAAGGCATTGCCAATATTCGCCACCTTTTCTTCAAAACACCGAATGCTCGCTCGATGTCTTTACATGCAGCCATCTGGACCCTGTTAAACTTTAATCTCTTTGGATCTGAGGTACCGTGTCTTGTGAACGATTTTACGAAAAACCCCCCACTCTGGGTAAATCCCATCAACTAAGTAGTACCCGTACACGTACTCAACCCCGTTTATAAAGAAAGTTCCTCTAGCTACACGTGCAGACATTTTTAAATAGTCATCCATAATGTCCGAACTATTGTCGTACGCTAACTGCCTAAGTGCGGCCGTGACCTTTTGCCACGTACTAAATCCTAATTGCCCAGTGACATCGGGTTTTTGTTGGAAACAAACATATTTCTCCTCAAGATCTCTAGATATTCTTAAAAATAAGTTTCTACTCATACGAAAAACGCCTAAACATTTTTTTCATCATACTTAGGTTCCGCTGAGAAGTAATCGCTTACCAAAAATCGTTAGCGGTGTGCCGTTCACGAGCGATGTACCTTCTCCTCCATTTAGGTTGTTGAGTCTCTTCCTCATCGTCTTCGTCTTCCACGATAGCTTTCACCACCGCCACGATCGATTGTAGAAATATTTCCACACCATCGTTAGATGATGATGACGATTCACTATAACTTGAAGAACTCATGACAATATTATGTTTTATGTGTTTGATATTGTGTGAGAAAAATGTTAAATGTGGTAAGTATTTATAAAGGAAAAAAATTTTTTAAGTGGCCCCCAACGGCTACTTTTAATGGGCTAATCACAATCCGCCAACTCACCTTGCTCCCCGCCCCACGCCCGGCTTGAAAGCCAAGCCCCAAGGGGCCACGCCTCAACCAAGCCCACCCGGGGTGGTGGCTTGGGTGTTTTACCCCAACCCACGCCCCAACCCAAGCCCATACCCCACGGCCTAATGTTCACCACCCCTTAGTCGTTCCGATATGCCTTGAAACCGCTAAATTGAAGTAAGGATTGAATCACCATTAATACATATTTAGCACTTCAAGAACATCAATTGGGTTTTGTATCAAATCGTCAAATTGGATTCCGAAACTTTTACTATTTCTTTCCTAGTCAAGCATGTAAAACCCCACTGAAATCTCCATTTCATCACCTTACATCGCGAATTTAATGAAAACATTCTAGGCTTGTAACTTGTGCAGATGATATCTCCTCAATTTCTCAACCTTTTCAGGTAATTCCAAAGCCCAATTGCTTACTTTTTCATTCTCTACAAAAGCCCTCTATAAACTCAGTGATAGAAGGTTAATTTATCTGAAATTAATTTGAGTTGAAATTAGGTTCTGTTATTCATACGAATTCATACAATTGGGGCTTTTTAAGTTAGACATGTGTTTTAATGAAATTAAAAGTAGATATTGTTATATATATATTATCACATTTTGTGTAATTTTGGAATTTTTAAGATGTCAATTGGAATTTTGGTGAATTATTTATGTTTAATCATTAGATAAATCAAATAAAAATACAAGATAATCTCTAATAAATTCAATAATTTTTTTTATTGTTATTTCAGATTTATCAAACTAGGATTTCTATATAATTTGTTCTTGATTTTTGGAATTATAATACAGTTTTAATTATTTAAAAATACTAGAATTTCACAATAAATTCTATAAATATTTTTACTGTTTATGTAATTAATAATTGTTTGGAATTTTTTTATAAATGTTCCATAATTTCGATAATCATTTAGTAAATTCTTTTATATAATTATCATTATATGTGATAATCATTTAATCTGCGATATAAAAATTATTAGATGTTTTAAGTAAATTTGTTAAATATGGGCATTTTAAACCCTATTAAATTGATAATTCTAAGAAATATCTCATGGTAAATAATTATTAGAAATCTATATATATATAAAATTATATGGTTTGGTTGTTTTATCAAGTAAATTATTAATTATTTGATATAATTAAAAGACCCCAAATAGGAGAACCCAATTCCTAAAATTAATATATTCGTTCAAGTTAGAATCTTGGTTATATTTATTCTAGGGTGATTTAGTCAATTGTTATACCTCGTGTACTCGTGCGGTATTTCTCGTGGAACGTTTCTTCGCAACCTGTGAGAAACCCCCCCTTTTTTGTCATTAACTTTTTGGGGTGATCAATGTGTCTCGTTCTTGTTTTATCCAAAATCGAGCATGCAAAGTCTGTGTGTTGTATATGCATTACTTATTGTTGTTGATTGTTTGTTGAGGTTGTTGTTTTGTGGTGGTGGTGTGTGTTGGTCATTATAGTCAATAGTCATCATTCAGTGGATCCACGGCTGACCTTTCCTCATGACCTGGAGATGTTGGTATCGCCCCACTAGTCTTTGGGCTGACCTTTCCTCCTAACTATGGGATGTTGGTATCGCCACAGTCACACCCTTTTTGGTGTGGGACGCAAGTGTTGGTTTTCGTGTCTTTGTCTTATACATTATTCAGCTACCTTTCTATGTTCATATTACTTGTGCATTGCTTCCACTTGATTGATTGCATGCTTAATATTTAAATTATTATGAATTAAAAGGTAAAACACATTACTTTTATTTCTAAATTTTAAAATGGTAAACCTATTTACTTAACCAGGGTTTACTCGCCAGCTCTTGTAGCTGACCCAAAATACTATTTTACACATGATACAGGTGTAGAGGATTAAGACTGGACTGGATCAGGATCACGTAGGAACTTTGCCTTAGTAATTAAAAGGACAAGTTGATGTATTATTTGAATATTTGAAACTTAAATAAAGTGTGACATTAAATCATGATATGTTTTAAATATGAAAGTTTAATAGTGTCATAAGCTATGGGCAATCATCATGCCCCGTACCATTCCGCCTTGGGATGTGACAGAGTGTAGGTTGACACGTATAACGACGCGTGTCCCTCATCCTTATCCGGTTACCCTTGAGCTGTCGCGCCCCGCGTAAGCTTCGGTTAACTCTTACGCGACCCGCGAGCGATCCATAAAATTGAATTTCTTGATTTTTCACAAGGATTAGGGTTTTAGGGGTCCGGGTTTCCACTTACAGAGTGTTGTGGGACATTTTGTAGGTCCTTACATCCTCCCCACCTTAATTAAAATCTCGTCCTCGAGATTACTTGAACAAGTAAGGATACTTCCGTCTTATTTTCGATACCCAAGTATATTTTGTCCACGCTTTAAGTCCTACTTCACCCTGACCAGAACTAATCTTGCATTTTTTGGAATTCTCATGATTGACTGATATGGTCTTGCATTTACTTCTATTTTTGAGGAGGTATACAGCTGAATGGTTGTCTGTTGTCTTGTTTTCACAATTGACGTGGATCGATCCGTATCTATTTAGTTACTTTTATTTCTTATCATGTATACTTGCCATTTTAGCTGATAAGCTACGGGTCCACTTTGCTTATTTACTTTAATGGTTTGACATTCCTCGGACTTAACTTTCCTTTAAACACAGAGAGACTTTAGTGATATCCTTTCTCTGATTTAAATTTCAATGTGTTTGCCGATCTCATGGCCTGATAGTTGCTTTTCTCATATGTATGTCTAACATACTGGATGATATCTTCATCCATAAGGTGCTTCAAATGGGTAACACTAATACTTGTAGGCTAATTATTGAAAAATCTTATGAGTGATAAATGATAGTCCTATTTATCGCACATGCACTTAGCATGTCTTTCTATGTTCGCAGTGTTCCTTCATACAGCTCAAAATAATCGGGTTAAAATTTCCCCAGAAATGAGAAGTAAGGTGACTATCTAGATTTAATGCAATAGATAACGGGATTCTATGCAATGAGACTATTTCATCCTTATATAACTTAAATATATTAATTGGTATAAAAAGTTTTATAAATACCATATTTTAATACAGTCGTTTTTAAATACTTGTGTTATGAAACTAAAAAACAATTAAAAATACTATACTTAAATACATATATTAATTAACTATTTATTATTGATATATGGTAACCGATATAGGCACTTAATTCATAAGATTGTCAACACACTTATAAATGCACAATGTTGTGAATGAATCTGTGTTGTGATTAAAGTTACTGAAACCACAAAGCAATACTAGAATGAAGCTTGTCTGCATCTTTCTGTTACTAATCGTTGCAACTACGACTATTGTTACATGTGATTTACTATATTCTAATTGATTCTTTTTCTTTTTATATATGTTTAATATCACATAAATTGATAAGTGTTATGTGTTAGGTGATGACGTGGACGCACCACCATTCAAGGTATGCGAATACATTTTTCCAGCGGTTGATTGTTATGCTGCCGTTTGCGATGGTGGTTGTACGGAGTTGAGGGGAATATGGCTCTTGGGGAATGCATAAACAACAATACGCAGTGTCGTTGTCGATGGAGGTGTTAAATCTTTTTTATAGCTTCTTGTGATTAAATCTATCTCTTTAATTGTTCCTTTTAAATAATTATAATAAGAGTACCATCTAAGTTGGATTATGTGGTATGGTGAATATGAAATGTAAAAAAAGAAAGAAAAAAAAAAGAAGTGCAACGGGAGCCATATGTGCGGAGTGGTTTCTCCTTCACGAAGGTGTGTTGTCTAAATATGAATTGTGAAATATGGTGGTTGAGTAATAAAAAAATTGAAAAAAAAAGAAATTGTGAAATAAAGCTTAATCATAGGTTTATATATTAATTAATAAGTAAAAAATATAAAAAAATCCACACGCCCAGAACGCATGTTATCAGCGTATTCGAATTTGAAAAATGCCTTACTTCAAAAGATTATATAATAAGATAAAAATCTGTGTGTTCTTTATTAAACAAGTATAATAAGATAAAAATTTACTGAAATGATTGAAATTGAACATGTTTAGATCCTTCGGATGAAATTGGTTACCCTAGGAAACTACCCAATTGGAGAAGAAGCACATGTCTTTCTTTTTTTCTTAACGGGGAAACCTATGGTGGGTTAATGAAAGAGAAAAACCTTTTAATTTTTATAGGTAAAGTTAAAGATACAAAACTATATATAGGTCTCGGCATTTGTAAATAATCGTAACTTTCTTTTGTTTATGATTTGAAAGTCATGCATTACATAAGTAAAGATATAAAGTTATGTGTCACGACCCCCGACCAAACCGTGGACGGGAGTCGCGAGCAGTCAAGTGGTACCGGTGGTTATTTTAAAAACATTGCAGCGGAAATGTTCATCAGGACCAGGACCGTGAGTTAGGAAAAATATCAGAGATTAGAAAACACCGGATTTTATTTATTAAATAGACGGGATAAAACCCATGTTTTACAAAAGTAGCTTCAATAAGGGATACACCCGAATATATGAAACCATGTTTGCTTAATTTAATTCAACTGATAAAATAAGCCACTTCTTTAAGCCTTTTGGTGCTGTATCATCACTCTTATTCAATGAGCTCACCCTATCTCTCTCGCAAGTTTGCAAATGACAAAGGAGTGTTATTTATAGGCACACCGCCTTTGTCTAGCAAACACACATGGTCAAACAAATAACCCTCTCGTTTGACCACTTCAAACGAGCGGGTCAATACACGTTCGTTTGACCATTTCACTAACTATTACATATTCAGCATAAAATAAATCTAATCTATTCGACAAGCATCGGACACAAAATCTGCATCAACAAATTCCCCCTTGTCCGTTGCTGTCGAATGCTGAAAATGCAACTGCAATCGATCTTCAGTCAAGTATTTATTTTCTCCGTGTTAACAAATTCCCCTTGACCGATGATCCAGGTAAGTAGTATCTTGACACTCCTTGTATAATAGTTCCCTCTCGAAGTACGCGTATCCGTGTTGGGTGTTGTGCAATTTCCTCACAAGGCTCAATTGACCGATCTTCCACTGATCTTCCAATACTCCAATCGGCATTTGATAAGGGTTCCATTCTTTAAAAACTGCATCAAGTTTTGATCTGTCATAAGACAAACTCTACCACCTGCGATTGCGTTTAGAAACTTACCAAAGAAATTCCACATATGAAAAATTTTTATCCCCCCATTTCTTTGGTAAGATCTCTAAACCTTAACAGATTCTCTCCACTTCAATGAAACTGTCGTCAATTTCACAGAACAAATTCTCTCCACTGAGTAGAATTTATCTTCAAATGTTCACCAATTCCCTCCACTGAGCGGAACTGTCGTCATTCTTCACTGAATGTTCTCGGTTGTTCGAAAAATCACGAAAACGACTTTCTTCTTTGCATATTCTAGTTGAATAAGAACGTCCCCTAGTACCCCGTAGGATCCGACTTGTATCCCTTCAAAGACTTTGTGAACTCGTTAGGACCGGTATTGACATTCCAGGTTTATTCAATCGTTACCAAATGCGAGAATATGACAATAAACAAAATGCTTTCTTCTTTGCATATTCTAGTTGATAAAGAAAATCGCCTAGCACCCCGTAGGATCCGACTTGTATCCCTCCAAAGACTTTGTGAACTCGTTAGGACCGGTATTGACATTCCAGGTTCATACGTTCGTTTTCAAATGCGAGAATATGACAATAAACAAAATGCTTTCGAACATTTACGACTAACCGATAACAATCATAAACATTGACGTGCGGAAGTGAACATACCGTTTTTGGTTTTTGGCCCATAGTAGTCAAGTCACCAAATTTGACATTCATCGGTAACCGTAACTACCCCACATTTTTCAAAAATATCATCATTTGTTTTCATCATGCCGCATCATCCCGCACGCTCTCGAACCCGTACGAATTTTGACTTCGACATTTAGAAGCTCGGTTCAAATCCACTTCGCGAACAACCGACCCCACTTTGCAACTCACGAATAAAGACGGGTCCACGACTCCACGTCTCATCTAAAACATTTGGTTCAATAGATCCCAATTTTTTTTAATCATTTGCCCAAAGTTAATTGTCATGCACGAAGAACTGTCATGGATCCCAATTAATTAGATCCAATCATTAATGGGCCTTTTGATCGGTCCAACAACCCAAATCAAATATTCATATGCACAAGTGGGCCCAAACAGAAAATCATTTCTGCCAAAGCTACCAATTTTGCCGACATACCATCTTCCAAACTCTATACACATTTAATTAAGCTGCCATTTTTATTTGATCTAATAGAAGTTCAGACAAAATATTTTTTCACCCTGAAGTTAATAGCCATTGTTCATGTGGGCCCAAAGAATTCTAACATTACCCATCGTTAACCATAGCCCATCATTCCTTTGGCCCAGAAAACAATGCTCCAACAATATGGGCCTAACAGAAAAAAATTACCTGATGCATACATTCGATCAGGTGTGGCCCAACATGTGACAAGAATATTACAGCCCACCATTAAATAGATTATCTTTGCAAAAACCTAGTTGCAGACATATGTGTCAGCCGCCAAACTTCATCAGACATCCTCCTTTCTAATTCGTATTCATCCATAACCGACCCAGATTTACATCGCCGTCTCCTTCACAACTACTGCCTCCATCCTCCGATCAGGTGGACATGAGCTTTCACGCTCCTCGAATTGATAGAAGAGACAATGATGATAATAATAATAATAACAGGCCCCTGGTTTTCTTGTCGGCAACTGTTGCTGTTTGTTGCAGCTTCATCCACGAAGAAGTAATCACCACGAAAGGAATACACTGAAACGGGTAAGTTGTAGGTTTCGTGAACATGCTTCCAGCCAACATCATTTAATCCAACTAAGACGAAGAATTAGCTCGTCGAAGACTGTTAGCTCGACGAAGACTGATAGCTCGACGAAGACTTGGGTTTGACGAAGACTATAAAGGTCCGACGAACTCTCTATCAGCCGACGAAGATTGAAAATTATCCGACGAAGAGTGGGGCTGACGAAGACTGAAGCGGTTCGACGAACAATGAGGATTCTTAGTCGGTTATTGATTGTTCGGCAAGGGAGACTTCGCTAGGGAGTCTTCGGCACACATGGTTCACTTTTGCGTCAGATTCAGATCTGAAGAAACCTAGCTTTTCAAACAGCCGCCACACCTTACCTCAAGAACACAGCACTGTTCACTTGCAGATCTTAACGAAAATCTATAAGAACATGATATTTGATGATGAAAACTTGTTGATTTGGGTGTGAAACATAAAATCGAACACTCGTATATGTTCTGTTTCAACTAGACCCGCGAATTTCAGTCCAGATCTGGGTTTTTCTTCATTTTCACCATTCTTACATCTTGAACAAAAATCACAATAAACACAGATCTAGAGCACATGTGATTTAGCAAACTGTTGGATTTACTAAATCGGGTACCTGGGTCTGATACCAATTGTAGGACCGAGTTTCGGGACCGAAACCGTGATTAGTGTGTGATTAGTTCAAGACGGGAGAGATTAGAGATGGATAAACACAACTTCTTTGTATTAATCGGTAGTAAAATCAGTTTTACAAAATCTATTTTTTTTTTATTTTCATCTTTTTATTATATCTCTTAATTAACATAAAATCTATTTATTTTTTATTTTTTTTAAGTAAATATTTTTATTATTTTTTAAGATGATAAATAATTTAGCACGATAGATGTTGCTCAAAATCTTAAATAATTAAAATTCTATAGGTATAATAATAGTTGGTAATGTGCAAATAAATTATTATTAAGATATCAGGTTAAAACTTCGTGTATTACACGTGTTTAATATTTAAAACTTAGTTTTAATTTGTAACTTTAAATATATAGGATTAAATAATATAACCAATAACAATAATAATAAAAGACTGTATCCATAGGAACTAAAGTGTTTCCTAAGCACATAGATACACAAATAAAATAGAGACATCATGTTTTAATCACACCGTCTCAAAATGTGCCAAGTAATGGATCGTAACAAACAAATCAGATTATATTATAACATTTTTCCGATTTTACTAAAAAAATATATTAAATTAGTTGTAGTTATTTTTAAACAGTTTTCTCGATTATGCTACATATCTTGATATATTAATTTAACTAATTTTCAGATATTATATTCGTGTGTTTTCAAGATTGCTATGGATTTTATGAGTAAATTATAAGTATGTCCTTTATGTTTACATCAAATTTCAGGCGCTGTCCTTTTTGCGAAAATCTTGCAGGCGTTGTCCTTTAACTTTCAAAATTACACGTTTTGTCCTTTAGGCCTAACCTGGTTAGAAATCTCAGTTAAAAAAGGTCAGGTGCAGTTCACATGGGGAAATTGGTCATTTTCCTCTCACCACTTTCAATTTCCCCATTTATCATCTGCATTTGTGATAAAATCCCTATTTTCTCCTTTATGTTTAAAAATCAAGTTTTATCATCTGCATTTTCCTCTCACCACGTTTTACCCTTTGGGCCCTTAAAAATCAAGCACGTTTTGTCCTTTATGTTAAAAATCAAGCACGTTTTGTCCATTATGTTTAAAAAATCAAGCACGTTTTGTCCTTAAAAATCAAGCACGTTTTGCCCCAAAGGGTAAAACGTGCTTGATTTTTAAACATAAAGGACAAAACTCGTCAAATTTAAACATAAAGGACAAAACTTGCAAATGGCCTAAAGATAAAGGACAAAACTTGCAATTCACTCCCAGATAAATCTATTTGGAAAGAACCTCCACCACGTGAAGTCACCCACCATTGGCTCTCCTATATGAATTCTGATTCTTCCGGCAGACACACACTTCCATCCCCTCTCTTCACCCGGTTAACTTCTACCTCTTCTTTGACCTCCGGCACCTCCTCAGCAGCAGCGCCGTCGCTCACGCGGCGGTAAACAGAACGACCAACGACGGTCGTCTCTCCGGTAAGGAACCCTAGCCCCTTTATCATTTCCTCTCTCTTCCCTCTCTAAAACCAGTCACCGGAGATGATAATGTTGAGATGATGATGACGATGGAGAATGGGAGTGTCGAGATGGAAGACGATGACAAGAGGTGGAGATTCGTTGAGATGGTGGTGGAGCCGACAGCTGTAACAACTCTCACTAAAATCAATAATTAGGATGGCAATTATCCAATAAAAAACCCTAATTGAGACACTCAAGTGATTTGGCATAAACCCTAAAATTTCCGGAACAATCAAAATCAGGATCAGGGCCCCTAAAACCAAGGGGGGTAAAACCCTTTGACGATTATCAACAGAATTCGTTGTTTAAATTCTATTGGCCAAAACTGTTGAATCAGCCAAGCTAGTCCCGAGCCTAGCTACCCTATAAATTTACGTGTCCCTTACGGACCGTAAGGGTATGGCTTACGGTCCGAAGCGTGGCCAATTTTGTGTATAAATAGCCGACTTTGGGACTTGTTTTCTGTCCTTAAAACGACGTAAAAAGTCGAATACTACGGAGATATCGTCTGTTTACCACAATTAAACACACGGGACACGAAGTGCTGCCGCAATCAGGGTAATAACTCGATCGCTATTACGATTCAACGTCCGATCGATTATAACTATCCAACGATTGTCCGAGTGCTGCTCAAATTGAGCTTCTACTTTGATTATTCGTCGTGATTTCGACATGAATATTTGAGTGCTGTTCGAATTCGGACTATGCTCTGTTATTCGTTGTGAATCCGATTGAATTATTAAGTATTGCACTTGTTAATCGTTGTGAGGGTTTGATCTCGTGAATTGACGTAACTGCTGTATTAAGTTACTAACCCGTTGTGTTGCATTATTATCAAATTAGGTGTAATCAAGGCTAATCAGTAGGCTTATACCTTGCTCGTTAAATCTGCAATGTGAGTCATTCTTTTTATCAACTGTTTTACAATACTCCAAATTATTTTCAAATGTTATAATTACAGGGATTAAGTCGTGGTTATCTTGACCGCTGGCTAGTGGGGTATTGTGCACATTACTAATTTCTCACAGTTAGGCAATAAGCCCTAACAGGGGTTAGGCTAGTAAGACCTAACAGTGACAAAACCACTAATTGGGTGACTGGACCCAATAGTGGTATGACCATCGTCACATGGGTGGCAAGGCCAGATATAAATTAAGATACTGCCATAGTAATCGCTCTTATGCTGTAATTTATAACTGTGTGTCATTTTATCAAAATGAATGATTCACTCAGTATTTCCCCGCTGACAAAACCTTTTTACAACATGTTTCAGGTGACCTACTGTGAATTAAGTACACGTGCTACGGAGCACTATCAAGCTTGAAGTAGTGGCTTAAATAAATAAATAAACATGTTTGTAAAATAAAGGAAATTATGAAATTTCTCCACTGTAAATCACGGGGTTTATCCGAATTATAAATAAATAATACTCGGACATTTTTCCAAAAATTAAAACGATCCTGTTAAGACTTCCGCTGTAAACATGAATACCACGGTTTTCTGTCCCGCGGCTCTTAGACCGGGTCAACCCGGGTACGGGGGCGTGACAGGAAAAATGTGGTATCAGAGCCACTGATCAAGCCACTGATTTAAGCCTATTAAGTATTTAGAAAATACTTAAATTTTCTAATTGTCATTCTATGAATATATGTTTTATTATCTTACTAATTGTGTACAGTATGGACAGATCTTTATATGATAGCCAATGTAGCAATTAATGCAAATTTTAAATTGGACCAAAGTTTAGTACCTTTATTATCTACAGTCTAGAAGCCTTATTCAGTAAATAAATAAATTTATAAATAAAACCTAGGATGTTTTAAATTTCAGTTGTTTTGGTAGTTAAATAGTATAAAATAGTTTCAAAGTTTTCTATCAAATTTGTTATAAATTATGACTTAGTAATTGTGTGCACTTTGCTAAACAGCATGAGTGACTTGTCTGACACCCTTCAGAATTTAAATCTCTATCCAGTAAGAACAGAGGTTTCCAGAGATTTCAATAGATATATACCAGACATAGAGGAACCTATAGAATTCAACGCTTTACCTCTCGAAAAACCCACACCTAAGAAAATAGAAATTGGGGAAAGCTCTAGGCAAATTGGGTTACCATCTCAGGAGGAGTTAGATTTTATATTGACAAACTATAATACTATTAAGTCTGTTAATGAAACACAACTCAATGAACTTAGAACCAGCTATTCCAAACCCTTCAATCCACTCGCGACCTTTCGAAATAGACGAATGGTTGACTAATAAATACAGTTACAAAACAATCCCTATAAGCTTTTTCCTCAGCTCAATCTAGAACCTTTACCAAATTCACCAATGAGTAACGGGAATATAGCTAAACTCCGCCACTTTGACTAAGAACTAATGAATGTTGGAATAGGATCCAAGAAATTGGGAAACAGATCTCCTGGAAATACGATCAGAGGGAACACCGTTACTAGAATATCATTTGACAAAAGGATAGGGGATTTATGAAGTGTGGTTGTGTAATAGTAATAGTAAAATCAGTATGTGTAAAATAAATAATAAAACAGTTGTATATAGAAACATGATATAATAAAAATTTTACAAATTTTGGTTTGTTTACATAATTATGTGCAATTAAGGGTGACATTGGATTACTTCTGGTATACTAATTATTTATCTATAAATTAGTTATCCGATGGAAAACGCTAATAATGAACCAGTTAACGAAGTTAATCAATCTGAGCAACAATCAGGGATCAATATATGACTAGACAGGATATAGAAAATATCGTTGCTCAAGGGATAGCCAACACTATTCCAACAATAATTGCTCAAGGATAGCCAACGCTATTCCAGCAATCGTCGCTGCTGTTAAAAATCCAATAGAACCACAACAAATCGTTCCTAGCAAACGTATTTCTGAAAACAACTTCAGTAATAGCGTAGACGGAGGCAATGATCATGTTAATCATGATGAGGAACCACGACAAGCTCCGCTCCCTAAGAAAATGAAAGCTGCAACGCCTGGTTGCACTTACAAAGAATTTCTTGCCTGTAAACCTGTAGAGTTCTCAGGCAATGAAGGGGCAACTGCGGCACTGCGTTGGTTAGAGAAAACCGAGGCAGTAATCAGAATAAGTAAATGTGTTGAGGAAGATAAGGTTATGTACGCTTCGCACCTTTTAAAGGAAGAAGCGTTAGAATGGTGGAATACAATGTTACAAGCTAAAGGAAGTGACGTGGCCTATGCCATGAGTTGGGAAGAATTTAAGCAATTAATAGAAAGAAAATTCTGTCCCGAATATGAAAAAGAGCAGATGGCAAATAAGTTTTTAAGTCACCGAATGGTGGATGTAGATTGTCGAGGTATACTTCAAAATTCTTTGAGTATGCCAGAATTGTACCTACTCTGGCTTCGCCGGAACCGGTACTTATCTCTCGCTATATTGGGGTTTGATTAGCGAATTCGTGACATTGTCAAAGCTGCGAGACCCCGCACGATTGACGATGCGGTAGAGTTAGCCAACACTCTAACGACGGACTGGTACGCACTCGGAAGAAAATAGAAGGAAGGATTTAGCCCAGAAAATTTCCCAAGAATTTCATATGGGTAATAGTAGCAATTTCAGAAAAAGAGGAATCGGCGATTTTCCACTATCCCATTTTGCAATACCTGCAAGGGAAAGCATTTTGGAAAATGCAAAGGATGCTGCAATTACTGCAAAATTCCAGGACATCAAGAAGAGGATTGCAGGAAAAAGAAGGCAATAACCTGCTACAATTGTGGAGAAACCGGACATTTCAGAACAAACTGCCCGAAATTAGGCAACCCAGCAAATGAAAAGACGAAACCTGCAGAAGGGACTACCAAGAAAAACGCAAGAGCTTTTCAATTAACTACTCAGGAAGCTGAACTAATTCCTGACATCATAGTTGGTACGTTTTAGTTCACAAACGTTTATGCAAAAGTATTATTTGACTCTGGTGCAAACCAAAGTTTTATAAATACTTCATTCTGCCAAACCCTTAATTTACCTTTAACCAACCTTAGGCCGACTTTTACAGTTGAAACGGCAGATGAGAATTCCGTTAGGATAGATAATTTTGCAAGAAGCAAAGATAGAATATTAGGACATAAATTTTCTGCAAACTTGTTACTAATAAATTTAGCCGGATTCGATGTTGTATTAGGAATAGATTGGTTAAATGACCAACCATGCGAATTCTCTGTGAAAAAAATTCCATAGAAATCCATACACCCGCAGAGAAATAGTAATAATCACCGGAGATAAACCACAAAAGTCACTGAAATTTTTTTCAGTAATGAAGTTGACCAATTATTCAAGGAAACAAGGATTAGCATATATGGTATCGATAGTTGTTGATACCAAAGTAAGAAAATAGAAGACGTTCCGATTGTATCGGAATATCCTGATATGTCCCCGAAGACCTACCAAGATTACCACCCAATAGAGGAGTAGAATTTAGAATTCATCTAATTCCAGGAACTGTACCGATAGCTAAGATACTATATCGGTTAGCACTTACTGAGATGTTAGAATTAAAGAAACAGTTAGATAAATTACTAAGTAAAGGATTTATACAATCAAGTTCCTCTCCGTGGAGAGCTCCAGTGTTGTTTTGTAAAGAAGAAGGATGGATCAATGAGAATGTGTATCGATTATCGGGAATTAAACAAAGTTACAATTAGGAATCGATACCCATTACCTAGGATTGATGATCTATTTAATCAACTTTAGGAAGCTAGGTATTTTTCTACGATAGATTTACGTTCTGGATATCATCAATTGAAGGTACAAGAAGAAGACATACCTAAAATTGCTTTCAGGACTAGGTATGAACATCACGAGTTTACAGTCATGCCCTTCGGATTAACAAATGCTCTAGCAGCATTTATGGACATGATGAATAGAATATGTAAACCGTAATTGGATAAATTCGTAATTGTTTCACCGACGATATACTTATTTACTCCAAAAGGCAGGAGAATCATTATAAGCATTTGCATGCACTCTTAACCTTGTTAAGAAAAGAAAAGCTGTATGCCAAATTCTCAAAATGTGAATTCTGGCTTCAAGAAGTGCAATTCTTAGGACACATAGTGAATCATAAAGGTATTCACGTAGATCCCTCCAAAATTAAAGCAATCACCAAATGGAAGCAGAAGTTAGGAGTTATCTAGGGTTAGTTGGATATTATAGGCGTTTTATTAAAGATTTTCTAAGATTGCTGTACCCTTAACTAAGCTAACGTGTAAAGCAGTTCAGTTTAAGTAGGAACCTAGACAAGAAGAAGCCTTTAGGATTCTAAAGCAAAGATTAACCGATGCTCCAATCTTAGCACTTCCAGAAGGAACGGAAGACTTTGAAGTATAATGTGATGCTTCTAAACTAGGATTAGGATATGTGCTAATGCAACGCAAAAAGAAAATTGCGTATGCCTCAAGGCAATTGAAAAAGCATAAGGAAAACTATACGACTCATAAATTAGAATTAGGAGCAGTGATTTTTGCCCTTAAGATTTGGAGACACTATCTGTATGGAAGTAAATTTACTGTCTATACGGATCATAAAAGCTTAAGGTACATATTTGGGCAGAAAGAGTTAAAAATGAGACAAAGAAGATGGATGGGAATCCTAAGCAATTACGACTATGATATTCAATATCACGAGAGAAAGGCAAATGTAGTTGCAGATGCCTTAAGTCGTAAGTATCATGAAAAACAAAAGCGAATTCGTGCCCTTAGATTAAATCTACAGTTAGATTTAATGGAACAATTAAAGAGTGTTCAAACAACAGCAATCGAAGATGATATTGAAGGGATGAAGGACGAACAAAAGAATTGAAACAAGGAAGTGATGGAATTTGGAGATTCCACAAGAAAAGAATTTGGGTACCTAAACAGGGAGATTTAAGAAATAAGATTTTAAAGGAAGCCCATAAATCTAGGTATACCATGCACCCCGGAAACAATAAGATTTAAGAAACAATTGCTGGTGGATAAGAATGAAAAAGAACATAGCTAGTTATGTATCTAAGTGTCTTACCTGCTCATAATTTAAGGCTGAACACCAGAAACCTTTAAAGATTACTCCAACAATTAAAGATGCCTGTATGGAAATGGGAACTCATAACAATGGATTTTGTTACTAAGTTACCCAAAACCAGAAAAGGTAATAATGCGATTTGGGTAATTATGGACCGATTAACCAAATCAACTCATTTCCTACCTATGAGAGAAACCTTTAACATGAAAGGGTTAACAAAGTTGTACGTAGAGGAAGTCATATCCTTACATGGAGTTTCACTCTCCATTGTATCAGATAGGGATAGTCGCTTCACTTCCCATTTCTGGACTAGTTTCCAGGAAGCAATGGGAACCCGACTAAATTTAAGTACAGCTTATTATCCCCAAACAGTCGGACAAAGTAAAGAACCTTGGAGGACATGCTTAAAGCATGTGTAATAGATTTTGATGAAAATTAAGATGATTATTTGTCTTTAATCAAATTCTCCTATAACAATAGTTATCATTCAAGCATCCAAGCAGCCCCGTTCGAAGCACTGTACGGACGCAAGTACATAACTCCAATTGTTGGGTAGAAATAGGAGAAAGCCAACTGTCAGGTCCTGAGATTGTACAGACAAAATATTCTCATTTACTCCAGTAAATCTCGAGGACGAGATTTTCTTAAGGTGGGAGGATGTAACAACTCTCACTAAAATCAATAATTAGGATGGAAATTATCCAATAAGAAAACCCTAATTGAGACACTCAAGTGATTTGGCATAAACCCTAAAATTTCCGGAACAATCAAAATCAGGATCAGGGCCCTAAAACCCAAGGGGGTAAAACCCTATTGACGATTATCAACAGAATTCGTTGTTTAAATTCTATTGGCCAAAACTGTTGAATCAGCCAAGCTAGTCCCGAGCCTAGCTACCCTATAAAATTTACGTGTCCCTTACGGACCGTAAGGGGTATGGCTTACGGTCCGTAAGCGTGGCCAATTTTGTGTATAAATAGCCGACTTTGGGACTTGTTTTCTGTCCTTAAAACGACGTAAAAAGTCGATATAGCTACGGAGATATTGTCTGTTTACCACAATTAACACACACGGGTCACGAAGTGCTGCCGCAATCAGGGTAATAACTAGATCGCTATTACGATTCAATGTCCGATCGATTATAACTATCCAACGATTGTCTGAGTGCTGCTCAAATTGAGCTTCTACTTTGATTATTCGTCGTGATTTCGACTTGAATATTTGAGTGCTGTTCGAATTCGGACTAAGCTCTGTTATTCGTTGTGAATCCGATTGAATTATTAAGTATTGCACTTGTTAATCGTTGTGAGGGTTTGATCTTGTGAATTAACGTAACTGCTGTATTAAGTTACTAACCCGTTGTGTGTGCATTATTATCAAATTAGGTGTAATCAAGGCTAATCAGTAGGCTTATACCTTGCTCGTTAAATCTGCAATGTGAGTCATTCTCTTTTATCAACTGTTTTACAATACTCGAAATTATTTTCAAATGTTATAATTACAGGGATTAAGTCGTGGTTATCTTGACCGCTGGCTAGTGGGGTATTGTGCACATTACTAATTTCTCACAGTTAGGCAATAAGCCCTAACAGGGGTTAGGCTAGTAAGATCTAACAGTGACAAAACGTCACTAATTGGGTGACTGGACCCAATAGTGGTATGACCATCGTCACACGGGTGGCAAGGCCAGATATAAATTAAGATACTGCCATAGTAATCGCTCTTATGCTGTAATTTATAACTGTGTGTCATTTTATCAAAATGAATGATTCACTCAGTATTTCCCCGCTGACAAAACCTTTTTACAACATGTTTCAGGTGACCTACTGTGAATTAAGTACACGTGCTACGGAGTACTATCAAGCTTGAAGTAGTGGCTTAAATAAATAAATAAACATGTTTGTAAAATAAAGGAAATTATGAAATTTCTCCACTGTAAATCACGGGGTTTATCCCAAATTATAAATAAATAATACACGGGCATTTTTCCAAAAATCAAAACGATCCTGTTAAGACTTCCGCTGTAAACATGAATATCACGGGTTTTCTGTCCTGCGGCTCTTGGAACGGGTCAACCCGGGTACGGGGGCCGTGACAACAGCAGATGCGGCGCACAGGGATGGCAGCGCCGGACCGCCGGAACTCCGGTTCACGGTCATAACAGTGGCAGCAGACATTTAAAAGAAACCCTCGGTCGGTAGTCGACTAGTGTTTGCATTTTGTGGTTCCTTACTTTGTGCATTTTGTGGTTCCTTACTAGTGTCTGCATTTTGTAATTCTCGGTAGTCGACTATTGTTTGCAATTAGAATTGGGATTTTTTATATAAGTCGTGATGGTGATTTGAGGGTGGTGATTTGGGGGTTTTGTTTATGAATGATGGTTGAAGAGACGAATTGAAGAGATGATCTTGGGTTAGTGGGGTTGTTGTGGATATAAATGGGGAATTAAATGAGTTTAGAGGAAAATGACCATTTTACCCATGACCTTTTTTAACTGAGATTTCTAACCATGTTTGGCCTAATGGACAAAACGTGCAAGATTTTGAAAGTTAAAGGACATCGCCTGCAAAATTTTGGCAAAAAGGACAGCGCCTGAAATTTGATGTAAACATAAAGGACAAAACTTGTAGTTTACTCGATTTTAATAGATACTTATTATATCATTTGTTTCATTATTTAATTTATACTTTAAAATTTTTATATATTCATAATATTAGTCAGATATTTATCTAGTATTATTTAGTAATATTATTAATACATAAAAAATGGAGCGAACGTTTTCTGACTTTTTTAATTTATATTTATAAATAAAAAAATAAATAGATTTTTTTTAATTAAGAGATATAATAAAAAGATGAAAATAAAAAAACAGATTTTGTAAAATTGATTTAAACTTAAATAAAATTAGGTGTTAATACCCAAAAAAGGTGGTACATTGATAAAATTAAAAAGAATGGAAGGATATTTTAGTCATTATATTGATAAGTTTGGTGTTAGTACCCAAAGGTGTTACAAAATTAAAACCATAAAACCTAAACCTGTTAAAAAAAAGTTAGTACCCAAAGGTGAAACTAGCTATAAACCACAGGGTCCATCTGTCTAATTAACTCGGGTAAAAAACAAAATATAAATCAAAGGGTTAAGATTGAATGATTAAAACTTTTGGCTAGAAGTGAAAGATCAATTTTCTTTTAGAAACCCCAATGCATTGGGTACAACATTACGAAGCACAAAAAACTTGCTAATTAGCAGATTAGGAATTTTATATTAAAAAAGAACACGTGCATCTTCCTAAATTCCTCTCTTATGTCGAAACATCCAAATTTCCCTTCTCAAATACATATTCTCTTCATAAAATACATACTCTCTATCTCTCATACGCCATACGCCATTCTCCATTCTACCATATCCTTCTAATAAACATCATTCTCTCTCTACCATATCATACATTATCTCTTCTTAAACTACTTAAAACTATCCTTTTAAATTAATGGAAATGTAGAAAAATATTATTATATTCGAGTAATTTAACACACACACACACACACACTATATATATATATATATATATATAATTAACCAAGGACAATCAGTGCAGAAACAAAAAAAATGGAGAACTAGAAAAACATGTGTTTCGTTTGTTTTAATTATAATATGTAAGATGATTATGTAACAGGCCGCCTAACTCTCTTCCAAATAAGCAAAGCCCTTTTTAACAATGAAAGTTACTCTACTCCTACTTCTAAATTACACCAATTAAATCTTAAATATATCACATGCCATGAAATGTACCCTGATCTTCTTGTCAAAAAGCAAAAGCTTCTACCACCCCCATCAAAACTGGAATGGCTGGCAAAGCCCTTAATACAAGTCTAACAATGCATTTGGTAGTTCTTTAGTTAGAAAGTAAAATTTGGCCATGACGGTGCATGCACGTATAATTGAGTGTCGATAAAAGTAATAAATTAATTAATTGATATAAAAAGTTAAAAAAATACTATATTAAAATACAGTAAATTTTAAATAGTTTAAGTTGTATGAAACTAAAAAAAAAATAAAAACGTTATACTTAAATACATATATTTATTGGCTACTTAATATTGATATATGGTAACAGATATCAGCAGTTAATTCATAAGATTATCAGTACACTTATAAATGCACAATGTTGTGAATGAGTCTTTGTTGTGGTTAAAGATACTGAAACCATAAAACAATACTAAAATGAAGCTTGTCTACATCCTTTTGTTAGTAATTGTTACAACTACGACTACAATTACATGTGATTTACTATATTCTATTTTTTTCTATTTCTTTTTATATATGTTTAATATCACATACACTGATAATTGTTATGTGTTAGGTGATGACGTGGACGCACCACCATTCAAGGTATGCGAATATATTTTTCCAGCGGTTGATTGTTATGCCGCTGTTTGCGATGGTGGTTGTACGGAGTTGAGGGGGAATATGGCTCTTGGGGAATGCATAAACAACAATACGCAATGTCGTTGTCGGTGGAGATGTTAAATTTTTGTATAGCTTCTTGTGATTAAATCTATCTCTTTTATTGTTCCTTTTTAAATAATCATAATAAGAATATCAAGAGTATGTGTTACGATAAATTTGAAATGTAAAAAAAAAGAAAAAAAACGACATCACATGGGCGCCATATGTGAAGAGTTGTTTCACCGTTTACTAAGGTGTCCTATCGAAATGTGAATTGTGAAATGTGGTGGGTGACTAATAAAAAACTGAAAGAAAAAAAATGGTGAAATAAAGCTAGATCATAGGTTTATATATTAATAATAATAAAAATTTTGAAAAATTATCCACACCACTCCAGCACCGATATAAAAAACGCCTTAGTTCAAAAGATTATATTTCTTTTTGTGATGCCGGTGAACCTATTTAATTTGTGTTCCTTATTCAACAAGCATAATAAAATAAAAATTTACTGAAAGGATTGAAATCGAACATGTTTAGATCCTTCGGATTAAATTGGGTTTCCTTAGGAAACCACCCCGTTAGAAAAGAAGCACATGTCTTTCTTTTTTCTTAACGGGGAAACCTATGGTGGTTAATCAAAGAGAAAAACCTTTTAAATTTTATACGTAAAGTTATAGATACAAATGTGTATATAGATCTCGTCATTTGTAAATAATCATAACCTTCGTTTTTTATGATTTCAAAGTCATGCATTATATAACTATATAACTGATTGTTGGTAAAGATATAAAGCTGTGTGATTTAAGACTTCCATTGTAGACGAACTTGTAACTAGAATTCTAAACATATCCGAGTCTAAACTGTTAATACCAAAGAATACACTATCACAAAAAAGAACTTTAAATTTAAAAAAAAAAAAATAGAACACGATAAAAAAATCCAAATATAACATAACCCAAATTAGATACCTTGTAACTTACATACATAGCAATAAACCTTTACACAAATCAAACACACTTTTTTTGAATTACCCATTTCACTTGCAACAACAAAAGTGACACATCTATAAAAAAATCAAAAGAAAAAGTTTATAACTGAACACCGATAACAATACAATTGAAGTCAACAAAGACTTTAATCAAAATATATTCAGAAAACAATAAACCAAGCAAACCAAAAACAAAATTTCCTCAAAGTATGACAACAAGAAAGAAAGTAAAATGGCGACGACAATTTACGAGAAATTTACATCAGCAAACGTAAAAGGAATCGAACATACCTACGAAGAGAGAATTCTAGGATGCAGAAAGTGAAGTAAACAAAAAATACTAAAAGGGAGACAACTTCACACCTGAAAGTACATGCAACATATAAAAACTTGTATAGTCACTAAAACAAAACGTAAACAACAAATTGTCAAAGAAATCCAATATGCGCAAGGTACAATACCATAAAGTGGCCAAATGTTAATAATTAATATTATATATATAAATACTACAAACTAATACAGAAAAAACTAGATTATATTATAAGTGAGTGAATTGCAAGTTTTGTCCTTTATCTTTAGGCCATTTTGCAAGTTTTGTCTTTTATGTTTAAATTTGACGAGTTTTGTCCTTTATGTTTAAAAATCAAGTACGTTTTGCCCTTTGGGCAAAACGTGCTTGATTTTTAAGGACAAAACGTGCTTGATTTTTTAAACATAAAGGAAAAAAAATGCTTGATTTTTAAACATAAAGGACAAAACGTGCTTGATTTTTAAGGCCCGGAGGGTAAAACGTGCTTGATTTTTAAACAAAAAGGACAAAACTCGTCAAATTTAAACATAAAGGACAAAACTTGCAAAATGGCCTAAAGATAAAAGACAAAACTTTCAATTCACTCTTATAAGTATAAATAGTACTGTATTTTTTTTTTAAATTGTATCAATTTGCTTTTCACAATTTCAGGCTTAGTTGACATTTTCTTCTCCCAGGATAAAAAAATTTATTAACACATCCAATACATACTATTTATTATAAAAAAAATATTAGTCAAATTCATATCCATACATGTATTGACCTATAAATTTTAAAAAGCTCCACATATATAGACACACATGCGAACATCTTCGTAATAAAACACAATTTTGTTCTTTCCTTTCTCTTTTTTCTTCCTCCTCTCACATAGTTCATCCGCTCGCATTAGGATTTACGAACACACAACACTCCTTCCCTCTCCACACCTAGCATCCACCTATGATTCAGGAAAAAAAAACCTCCACTAGGATTGATTATAATGAATAATATTCCTAATCTTACTTCTACAGGACACACCAACTCCATGATTATAATTAGGACCATTAAGTATCATAAACCAAGTCACTCATATGATTAGAAAACAAATCATCTATTATAATTATTCGAGTTTGTTTATTTCATATGACCTAAAGAAGAAGATTCACTCATTATCAAACTAAATCTAACAATTCAATATTAAGAATTCAACCATGCGCTATATGAAAAAATATCATTTCAGATATCTTTAAATTCACACTTTGGTGTTTTTAAATTTTAACAGTGTTTCATAATCTCATAATTAAACAATTTATACACAGTTTTTTTTTTTTCCATAATAAGTTGGCTTTTTATCATGATATTGTCAGCCTAATTATTTTGCTTCTAGAGTTGGGATAAAATCATATTAAAGCTAGCAAGCGTCAAGCGTGTGAAATAAATATATTAGATCGCTATATTTATAAACATGTCATAATATAACTTATAACTATTAATAACATTTATAATGTTATTTATAGCTAGTAAACTCTTTTATATATGTAGTCATCTTGGGACAAAAGAAAAGTAGTGCTGTAGTGGATGCATGTGTTAGTTTAATATTTGAATAGAGGAGTAACTTTATTGACTTGGTGAGAATGTCAAATTTTAACATTTTGCTGAGCTTCCATGCGTGAACGAGCAAAGGACAAAGTCAGCCCATCATACAACTGTTGATCAAACAAAGACATCTTCACCACGCGGCTTACCTCAAACACTATATAAGCCTCCTTCATGCCCTTTTATTTGCATTCCATCTTTCAACTTCATACCCATCATCAAATCCATTCTCTCAAATGGCTTCCCCATATATTATTGCAGCTATCTTCTTCTTACTAACTAGTGGTCAGACCCGAGCGCGTTGCGGCGCGGGTATGTCACAAACATTGAATGGAACGCGTATAGGTATATCGCAAACATCGTATGAATAACCTGACGTATTAGGTGTTCACTATGTTTTGTGAAGCAAAGTTGGTTGCTTTATATTGCAAACTATAGATTAAATACTTTGGTTATATTCTAATAACATCAGTGTCCTTGTCATGTTTTTTTAACACAAAAGTTACTACCTTTGTAATTCGTCCCAGTTGACCTGCACGTTGATAAAATGGCATATGATACGCTGCCTATGAAGGCTAACCACATCGTATTCTACTTGTAGGCTGGAATTTATCACTACAAGCATAATTACGAAAAATTATTTACAAAGTTAAAAAAAATGTTATGAACGCTGCAAACTATTTTGTGCACCTGGAAAATGCCCATCTTGTTAGATGCATCCGGAGTTGTTTCGGCCACCCAAAAAATTGCCTTGCCCAGTATCCTTTTACTGTTTTGCTTGCCTTCCTGTTGTTTCATTATCTATGGAACTAGTAAAGAGATGTTTATAATTTATTATTTCCTTGTAGCAATACCATGGTATTGCATATATGCCATTATATTCTTTTGTTTTTACATTAATTTATGCATAGGTAAAGTCTATATACCTGGTGATCGTTGCATTCTTTTTTAATGTCGCTGCTTTAGGATCTGGGGTCGCTGGAATATAGATAGCTTTGTTCATAGCCATTGTTCGGTTCTCTTATGGACACATCAATAGGTGTAATTCTTTGGGAATATTAAAGATTTCTATAGGCATGATTTCTGGATCGTATATCCATCCTTGACCACCATGTCATAGCATGATTTTTCCAACATTTGTACCATTGTACCTGATAATTTGAGAAGATTAAATACAAAACTGAATATACCATGAACCAAATATTATTTTTTGTAAAATCTGACGATGAAGTTTACATGAAAACAGGGCAAGTAACACAACCATCGTCCTCACAAACGAAACCATTTACGATTTAGAGTGATTTCAGTTACCCATTCTTTGCATGTAAAATTGCTTTGCTGTATTTAATAAATACATGTAACTTAGTATAGTATATTATAAAATATTGATTTAGTAAGAGCAGATATAAGGAATATATTCATCGGTGTACATACCATTTTCGTGAGGTAAACATAACGTAGATATTGATTCTACTAAGGTTTTAACTAACAAAAAACTTACTTAACAGACAACTAAACAAACAAATACAAAACATATTGTATACTAACTTGATCGGGTAGTACCAGCTCCTGCAACACAAACGCAAAAACTATTATACATTTATTCAATATAAAAGGTAAAGTGGGAATACATCTCAACATATATTTTTAAAAATTAAATGGATTGCATAAGAGATTTAAATTTATATCGGATGTCTTTGATTTACATTTTTTAGTTGGATAAATATTTTATTTTAAAATCTAGAAAAGAAATATATAGAATTCACTTTTAAAATCTAAAAAAGATATATAAAATAGTTGTGAGATGCATCTTAGTGAAGGAAACCCCTCAAAGTAGGATAGGGTGGAAGACAATGACGGCTAATTGAGGGTTCCGTAGCGGTGGCGGAAGAGAAAGGGTCGTTGGCTTTTTAGTTTTAAAGCAAATAAACAAACATAGATTATTTCAATACCTTGACAAAAACTTCAAAACGACTAACAATCGAAGCATTAGGTTACAAATCTCATTAAATCGAAACTCACCTTACAACAAACAGCTACTTACTCAAAATCCAAAGCAAAACAACACCTGGATCATCAACAGTCAACTTTTCGTTGCATCATAGCTAATAAAAACATGTATAACATACAGAAATTGATGAATCATACAGATGACTATCACGTGATGAGAAGAGCTTACGACGCAAAGACAGATGAACAGGATAGACAGACAACCAAATAATACAAAATCCAAACTTACAAGCAACAGAGACAACTCAGAGAAGGAACCGAGATACAGAAACACCGGAGAAGAAGAGAACCTAAAAAAGGCATATAAGGCACGCAGGATTGCAGGAAGGACCAAGGCAAACAAACAAATAAAAGGAGAAGGGTGAAGTGTAACCAAAAGAAGGACCAAAACGGTAAAAAGTACCGACATTGCTTTTTAAGATATAGATAATTCTTTGTGTTACAAACAATACACCATGTGAAGCCCAGTTATCTTCTACATTTTATGACGCTTCATGTCCCAATGCACTACGTACAATCAGGACATCCATCCGAACAGCCATATCTCGTGAGCGTCGCATGGCAGCTTCCATCCTTCGTCTCCACGTCCACGACTGCTTTGTTCAGGTACTAAACCATATATATGACCACCGTAGCTACCAGATGTAAAAGAATGTGTAAGGAGTTATGTAACATTTAATGCAGGGTTGTGACGCGTCTATCTTGCTAGACGACAGTCCTTCAATCATAAGTGAAAAGAATGTGTTGCCTAATAAGGGTTCGGTAAGAGGTTATGAGGTGATAGAGGCAGCAAAATATGAGGTTGAAAAACTCTGTCCTGGAGTTGTATCATGTGCGGATGTACTAACCGTGGCTACCCACTCGGAAGAAGAGACTCAACCTCGGCTAGCCTTCTTCTAGCAAAACCGGTGCTCTTCAAAGTTTCAAAGCATCTCTAGACTCACTTATTTCCACCTTTGGTGATAACGGGCTTAGTGCCAGGGACATGGTTGCATTATCAGGTGCTTATTTGCCGTATATGTAGCTTAATTAATTCATCCATTAATATATATTTTTTGTATAAATTATAACAAAGTGTGAGCTAATATTGAATATGTGGTTAACGTAGGAGCTCATACTATTGGACAAGCACAATGCTTCTTATTCTGTGATAGGATATACAACAACGGATCAGATATTGAAGATATTGATGCAGGATTCGCTAGCACCCGTAGACGTGGTTGCCCTATCAATGATGGCAACGAAAATCTTGCACCACTCGATTTAGTGACTCCTAATTCGTTTGATTATAATTACTTCAAGAACTTGATACAAAAGAAGGGTCTTCTTGAGTCTGATCAAGTGTTGTTTAGCGGTGGATCAACAGACAGCATTGTTAGGGAATATAGCAATAATCCTTCAAAGTTCAAGTCGGATTTTGCAGCTGCAATGGTGAAGATGAGTGAAATCAGGCCTTTAACAGGTCAAGAAGGAGTCATACGAAGAATTTGTGGTGCTCTTCCCTAGTTATTTTGAATGTCATCTAAATCTTTTTTCGATTACTTGGAAATTACACTATTTGTAATCATATCTTGAGTCCTTTATTTATTTTTTTAGTCTTCAACTGCAAAGAAAAGGACCTTCAATAGTCCATTACGCTGTTTGTATTGTTTGCATCGTGTTAAAGAGAAATTTGTTGTTCAATGAATAAGAAGTGTGGGTTTCATTCTCTATTATAATTTAACAGTAGTTACTTCAATAGTCCTCTCTCCTTGGCGCTCTCTCTCTCTCTCTCTCTCTCTCTCTCTCTTTGTTCCCCTTAAAGCCAAAAACAAGAAGCAAAACACACACCACACTCCCAAACTTCACTTAAAGTTCTTTAAAGAAACTTGTTAATACACTTTAGGTGATAAGTCCATGACTCCGTGTTACCAATGAAAGGATGAAGATTTCAAGACCAATGAAGACCATGCACTGATCAAGGGGGAGTTTGTTAATGCACTTTCGGTGATAAGTGCATGTCTCCCATTCTATATGGTCTTTATTGTACATATAGTGAAAGTTAGTCCCAACTTTATCCTAGGACATTTTGTCCAAGTTTTAGGATGGTCTTTTGTCTGAGTTTTGTCTAGGACAAAAGTCAGAGTTTTCTTTGTGTAGTTTGTTTGTCCGGGCTTTCTAGTTTGTCTTGAAAGTCCGGGTTTTGCCTTGTATTTATACCTTTATGTGGAATAGACAAGGTGGCGATTCTGTGTGAAATTCTGTGCACCTAACCCTAATCATTGTGTGTGTTTTGTCTGGCGGCTGCTTTGTGTGAGTGACGTCATTCATCTTCCTCATCAAGAATACTCAGTGTATTCTTGATTTCTCTCAAAATCTTTGCATACTAGTGTTTCATCTGCAGTGGTAAATCATCAGGTGGATTCCGCACACCTGTTGGTGGCTTTAGTTGAATGAGATCTTGGATTAGGAAGCCTTACAAGTGGTATTAGAGCAATGTGCTCATACTACTGTAGGTGTTTCTTAGTTTGAAGATTTTTGTGAGAAAAGTTCAAACTTTGATAGGTTTAGTAAGAGTTTAGTGAGTTTTTGTGTTTTATTTATGATTCTTCATTCATATCTAGTGATTTGATGATGGATTTTGAGTAGTTTGGTGATTTTTAGTGTTGTTCTTCATCTGGGTTTTACAGGGTTTTGGTTCTTGTTCATACTGTGTTGAAGGTGAAAAAGATTCCTGAGTTTGATCTTTGGAAGATTTGTCCGTAGTTTAAATTCTGTGTTTCTGTTTCCGAGGTAGAGGTATTGTTGAACCAGTGTGAAGTCACATTGGGGAGATAGTCCGGAGATTGGTTCTTCTGAGTTTGAGAAACTCTTGTCCGAATTTTTCCTAGTGTCTTTCATTTCAGGTCTGAGTTTTTTTTCTTTTGCCTTGTCCGAATTTTAAGTTAGTCTGAGTTTTACTTAGTCTGAATTTTAGGTTTGTTATTGTCCGTATTTTATAAGCTTAGGTAGTCCGTATTTCTCAATCCTCCTGTCCGACTTTTATAACTTGATAGTTAGTCCGAATTTTAACCATAGAGTTAGTCCGAATTTTATATCCTCTAGTGTCCGAATTTTTAAAAGTCAGAACTTTAATTTTCTAGAGTCCGACTTTTATTGACTTGTCCGAATTTTATTGACTTGTCCGAATTTTACTATCAGTCCAAATTTTATTATCTTGTGCGAATTTTAGTCCGACTTTTATCTAGTTCTTTTTGAGTCTGAGTTTTTATTTAGTATTAGGTCCGACTTTTACTTGGTTCTTTGAGTCTGAGTCCGAATTTTATATTCTTAGTGAGTCTGACCTTTTATTAGGTGGTGTGAGGTTAAATCCCTAACAGTGTAGTGTCCGAGTTTTCTGTTTATGTTTTATTTCAGGTTTTGTGATCCGGGTTTCACACTCTGATTAAAGCTCAAACACTTCACTCCGTGTTTTCTCTCTGAGTTTGGACTTAGAAAATCTTTTCAGTAACACAGTTCTTACTTGGAAACCTACTGTTGTTTTCTGAAATGGCAAACAACAATCTGACTGCAATGGTGCAAAACCTCAAGCACAATGCTGAGGTAGGGAGTAACGACAAACCTCCTTTGTTGATAAACGAGCTTGATTTTCCTGAGTGGAAGGAGCGTTTCGAAAGGTATGTACGAGCGAAAGACATCAAAATCTGGTTGTGTATTGTTAAAGGATGTGGAGCTACTCCAGTACGTACGTTGACGATTGATACGTATTTGGCACTCACTGACGACCAGAAGAGATTTTTTGACTGTGAAGAGAAAGCTATGTCAATGATAACGATGGCAATGACACGATCTATACTTCATACGTTCCGTAAGAGAAATTGCTCGAAGGATTGTGGGATAGCATGATCGAGCGATATGAAGGAAATGCAATTTACAAGAAACGGCGACTCGAACGGTTGAAGACTCAATTTGTTGTGTTTAAAGCATTAAGGAATGAATCATTTGGTGACACAGTGAACCGATTTTATCATCTATTGAGCGAACTTGATAGAAGTCAAGAAGGTATCTACACTGAATTTGAGAAGGTTGAGAAGTTTCTGAATTGTCTTCCCAAAGAATGGAATATGTACACCGCATTGATTAGAGAGGGTGTTCTCTATGAGGAGCTCTCATTGGAAGAAGCTGTTCAAAAGCTGAAGAGTTATGCCTGGAATATGAAAGATCAAGCATCTGATTTCGAGAAGCTCCAAGATCCTCAGTTATATAAGGCTTCGAAACCAATGGAGAAGGGTAGTAACAGTGGAGTCGATGTTGCTTTGTATTCGGAGAATGAAGGTTCTGCAAGTGAACACGCCTTTATAAGCAACGATGTTAGTCCAAGTGGAACAACCAATTCCAATCAAGGGATGTACTCTTCTAGTGGAGCTCAGAAATCTCAAGGAACAAGTTTGAACATTCCCAAGATAGATGGAAGCTGTTTGAAGATGATTGAAGAAAATATGAGTCTATTGGCGTCCTTCATGACTGCCTACGAGAACTCCTGTCTTGGAAAGCTCGTTGAACCGTCAAGTCTCGATGAGGACTTTGATCAGTAGATCAAGACGAAATGGAAGAACTTGATCTACAACTCAATATGGCATTGTTAGTCCGTAGAGCGAAGAAGTTTCTGTTGAAGACGGGTAGGAAGTTCATAGGAGGTCAGACAAAGACTCGAATGGGAGTCGACATGTCAAAGGTAAAATGTTACAACTGCGTATCTACGGACATTTCGCACGTGATTGTCGAAAGCCGAAAATGGAAAGATCTGATAGAGACAACAACTCCCGAGGAAATAAGTCAAGACCTCACAACAATGCATCAACTGCTACCTCTAACTCAAGTGCTCGTTCAAGTGGGTCTGAAAATCTTACACCTTCGACAAACAATGCTATGGTGGCTCAACCTCTACAGAGTGTGACTGAGCCTTATGACTGGGGTTGTGCTTTGGAAGACATCTCAGGAGCAATTGTATCTCAAGCATTTATAGCTGAAATTGTGAACGAAGAAGTGTATGAAGAGGTTGTCGAGGAGACTAGTATTGAGGAGCTTGCAGTTGTAGCTGAGGTTCTTGGGGAAGAGTTGGATTCGGGGAATGTTGCTGAGAATGAAGATTCCTCGATTGAAGAGACCGTTGAAAAGTCTAACAAGACAGAAGATGGAGAACAGGGAGAACGTTTTGAATTCAACATCTCCACAGCTGAAATGCAGCAATTTGCGGATGCAGAAGCTAAAAGATTGGAAGAAAACTCCGTAGAAAATGAGGCTTGTGCATTCATGGCTGGCATTGAGGTAAAATCATCTTCTGTAGATAAGCGATGTGGTAGATGTGTTGAGTTTGTGACTAAGATTGATAGATATGCACTTCATAACACAAACTTAATTGCAGATTTAGAAAAATCCAGAGAACTCATTGTTTTTTGTCTAATTCGGATAAAGAACACCGAATTAAGATAAAAGCGCTGAAAAATGATATCTCTGAATTTGAGAGACTTGTCGCTCAGGGAAATCTTAGAAATCAGGAATTAAAATCTGAACTTGAAATGAATCAAAATTGTGTTTTGGAAAAGAACAAAATCATTTTGGAAAAAAACTAATCTGATTTTAGATTTGCAACGAAAGATTGAAAAGTTCAGGGATTCATCCGAAGTGATGAATTTCTGTATTAACAGCCAACGTCTCAAAGAATCTGAGGAAGAAATGTTCGGCATTGGTTATACTAAGGTGCCTCCTCCGCTAAACCATAATTATACATCAATGCCAAGCATTGATCCTGAATTGGCAAATTTTGTGCCAACGACCCATCTGACAGTTGAACCGCAAAGTGAGTCAGAATCTGAGCCAGATGAAGTTACTGACTCAGATCAGTCGAAGATGAGTGTAGTGTCAAAGAAAAATGAGGTGAATCTTGAAAACATTGAAAATTTGATAAGCAATAAGATTTTGGAAATTTCAGTTAAGTTCAAAATGTGAAGTCAAAACCAAAGTCACGTGGGAAAACTAAAAAGGCTTTGAAAAATGTCCTAAAACTGAGTTTGTTAAAGGGGAGGATTTTGTCAAAGAAGAAGTAAAAATCGAAATAGGTTCCAACTCTCAGTTTGTGAACCAAATTTTGAAAAATTCCACCAACGTCTCATCATCTTCGACCGATCATGAGGAACGTCCAAAGAATGCTGCAAAAATTCGCAAATGCTATAAGTGTCGTGGGAAAGGACCCTTAGCAGCAGACTGTCCAGATGACAAGGGTAAATCTCTTGTTGATCCTGATCAAAAGAAACCTTTTATTGAAAAACCACAAAATGAAAAGGTTAATGTTGAAAAGAAAAATGGTAAAAATAAGAAGGTTGAGAAAAACAAAGTGATTAAACAAGAAGTAAAACCAGTTGTCAAACCAAATGTTAAATCACAACAATATCAGGATCAAGAGGAAGAAACCCGATAACCGTGGGACAGATCGGAAAATGTATCTCAAAGACATGATACTCGTGAGAAAACCCCTCACAGACGACAAAATCATGTCACCTTTCAAGTAGTTGAGAATGACCAACGCTCTGGAGGTTCGAACAACAACTATGTTAGACCTCATGCACACAACATATTCGTGAATGACCGAAATGCGTCACCCCCCTGATTTCCAAATCAAAGACCGCATTTGATAATCATCCACGATCATTCTCAAGACACGAAGATGCTCCTATACTTGGTAGAAATTTTGAGTCACCCAGGAATCAAAATTACAGTTACCAAAACTATGGTAGCCGAGGGTATGGAAACTCTGGTTATACCAATAGATCGTCAACTCCGTATAATCCACGATTTGCGGGGACTCATTCCAACAATTTCCGAAATGGAAATGGTGGACACAGAGGCGATGATGGGTATTTCAAAGAGTTTTCTTATGTTAACGAATCAGGACGACCCAAGACCATCATGGCTTGGGTCCCACACTCTAACTAAATTTTTGTTGGGGAGTGTAGGAGCAGCTGAAGAGGGCTATCTATATTTGGTATATCGATAGTGGCTGTTCCAGACACATGACAGGAAATAAAGAATTATTGAACAACTTTAAACAAATTCGTGGTGGTTATGTGAATTTTGCCGGTGAAAAGGGTGGTTACATCACCGGTGAAGGCTCAGTGTCAAATGGAAAAATCACGCTGCATAAAGTGAATTACGTTGAAGAATTGAAGCATAACTTGATGTCGGTTTCTCAAATCTGTGATAACAAGTACACGATGTTGTTCACTGATAAAGCTTGTTTCGTTTTGCGTCCGGGATTTGTTGTTCCTGAAGATTGGATCGTTATGAGGGCTCCAAGGGTGAATAACACATATGTCATGGACATGCGCCCGTTGGTTAACTCCTCTGCTCCAGTGACTTGTCTACTTTCAAAGGCGACTGAAGATCAATCGTATCTTTGGCATAGGAGAATGGGCCACGTGCATCTGCGAAAAATGAACCACTTAGTTAAAAACAACTTAGTGTTGGGGTTCCTTTACGTAGTTTCAATATGCACAACAAATGTGAATCATGTGAAAAGGGAAAATCAAACGAAAGCCTCATAAACCGAAACAGTTAACTCAATCCAAAAACCACTTGAATTGCTTCACATGGATCTTTTCGGCCCGATCCATGTTGCTAGCATTGGTGGGATGTCTTATTGCTTGGTTGTCACTGACGATTTCTCACGTTACTCATGGGTATTTTTCCTAAAAACAAAGGATCAAACCGCTGGTATTTTAATAGACTTATTCAAATAACTTGAGAAAAATTATTCACTTCCTATTAAGAAAATCCGAAGTGACAACGGCACTGAGTTTAAAAATCATAATATGGAAGAGTTATGTCGGGAAATGGAATAGTTCATCAGTTCAGCGCTCCATATGTTCCCCAACAGAACGGAGTTGCAAAACGGGAAGAATCGTACCCTGATTGAGGCGGCCCGCACTATGCTTTCTGAATCAAAATTGCCAATTTTCTTCTGGGCTGAGGCGGTAAACACTGCATGTTATGTGTTAAATCATGTGCTTACTGTCAAAAGAGAAGATAAAACGTGTTATGAATTGCTTGAAAACAGGAAACCTAACTTATCTGGTTTTCAACCTTTTGGGATTGAGTGTGTTATCAAACGCGCCAAAGATACTCCTAAAATGGGGGAAGTTGGTTAAGTGGGGTTCTTTTTGGGTTATGCCAATGGAACTCCAAAGAAACGCGTTTATATCATCAAGAAGCGAACAGTGGAGATCGTGTTTGATATAACTCTTTGAGTTTCGATCCTCCACCGTCCGAATTCGGTCCCAAAAGCGGTTATGATTATGATAAATTATTTGATTCATTTGATCTTCCTGATGTTTCAGAAGAAGATTCGGAGGTTGTACACACACATCTTGTGAACAAAGATGAAGTGGATGCGAGCTGGAGAGCAAGTATTCCTACTAATGTGTCTTCGAATATTCCAGTCGCTGATTCTTCGACCGTAAATGATGTTGTTGCTGAGCAGATCCCCAATGCAGCTGCTCAAACTACAAGTGGAGATCTATATGTTGACTTTTCATGTAACACCCCGTGTTTTCCAAAAGTCAAGTCAAAGTCAAGTGTTGACTGTTATTGGAATTAAAGATTAATAAAGATTAATTTCATTTTAGTTTCATCTTGATTTTCATATTATTTGGAGTAAGTGTCGTATAATCAAACTAATCGACCGATAATCGAACTGTGAATCAACGACCGACTGTGAATGATAGGAAGTAACAACGCAATAAA
This sequence comes from Helianthus annuus, assembly GCF_002127325.2. Classification (NCBI taxonomy): domain Eukaryota; kingdom Viridiplantae; phylum Streptophyta; class Magnoliopsida; order Asterales; family Asteraceae; genus Helianthus; species Helianthus annuus. Next base: position 78,134,910 of record NC_035440.2, on the reverse strand, counting down.
GCTAGTCAATCAATAATCAAGCTAATCAAATCAATCATCGAACTCAAGTGTGGGGATTTTAGTACTTTTATACGTGTGTGTGTGCCTTATGTGTTACTTGTGCATGTTTACTTTTATGTTAAAGTGTGTGGTGAATCAATCAAATCAATCAAGACTCAAAGGTGAATCAAACTCAATCGAAACCGACTTTGAAAATAGGTTGTAAGGATGCTTGTATGTTAGATATAGTAGTTGAGACTAAAAGTAATTTGATTAGGAATTCTATCATTCTCAAATCATCGTTCATCGAACTCGAAATATCGAAAATCGTCGCAAAACACTCAAAACCAGGCAAGCCGATCGAACAGGGCAACCTGATCGAACAGGCAAGCCGATCGAACAGGGCAACCTGATCGAACAGGCTAGCCGATCGAACAGGCTGTTCGATCGGGCAGCTGCTCGATCAGGGATGCTGTTCGATCAGCTGACCCTTTCCTCTTTTGGAAGCCTATAAATAGGGCTGTCCTTGTCAAACTTTCCACTTTTGGAAAAGCTCTGACCGACCAGCCTCTTCTTCTCACTAAATCTCAGATTTCTCTCAAACCGGTAAGTATTTCGCTCTAATCCTTGTACGTTTTTGTTCATTAATCGATTCTCCATCTTTCTATCTTTCAAAATCTAAATTTCATCCATGAAATCACTAAGATCTAGGTGTTCTTGAGTGATGTCATCATGGTGTTCTTGGTGTTCATCAAGAACTTCATGTTCTTGACTTCATTCAACCATGAATAAGCTAGATCTAACCGATTTCCACATCAATAACCTAAAATCTTCCAAGGGTCTTAACATTTCACGGTGGAAAAAGGATTGGAAGATGGGTTTTCATCTATCTTTCAACTCTTTTACACTCAAAAAGGTGAAAACGAGACTTGAACCGATTTACAAATCAATCTAAACGAACACATGGTTCAAGATTCGGGCTCTACCGAGAGATATACCGATTTCGGGTTAAACGTTAAACTTGGGTTCCAAACCGTCTCTGACCGAGTTTGGGTGATTCCTGCTCGAGTCAGTAGACTAAGTAGGGACTTCAGCTTTGTGGTTCAACTCGTAGTCAAAATATCTCTAAAACATCACAACAATTAACGGGAATAACCAAGTGTTAAGTGAAAGGTTAACCGAATCGAGAAGCTGGCCGAACGGCTAGGCTGTTCGATCGAACAGCCCAACCGAACGACTATGCCAGCCGATCGACTAGGCTAACCGATCGACTAGCACTTAGTCCCACAAACTCATGAAGTGTAGTATTGACGAGGTACTGTTCGATCGACTACGCCACTCGATTGTAATCATTACTGCTCGGATCATGAGATACTATACTTCAAAAACACTTAGACTTTCGAAACATTGGAATGTCACCCGATCGAGCATGCCAACCGATCGAGTGACATATTTGAAAACAATGAATGCTAGCCGATCGGTTGGGCTAACCGATCGAACAGCTGTTCGATCGGCCAACTTGAAAGGTAGTACAAACCATCATACACAAACACATCCTTCACATCAAAGGAAGAAACAATCCACTTGAAGGAACCAGCCGATCGAGCCAGCCGGCCGATCGAATGGATGTTCGAACGGACTTTCAAACCAATCGAACAGCCCACTCGATCGAACTGCTGTCCGATCGAATGGCCTACTCGATCCAAGTACATTGTTTACTTTTCCGCGTTACTCATCGTTGTGTTATCGAACTATTCAGGCTAACCTATTCTCAGTGCTCCCTTCAATCCACATCAACCACTGTGAGTATACTCGATCCCTTTTTGCTTTCAGCACTTTTGGGTGTTACATACGTAATCTATCAAATTCACAAACAACACAAACTATTTGAACGCTAACCTACTTGCATGTATTACTTGTCTAAATGATTGCTGTTTATTATGTTTACACGTGGAGTGCTATCTACCTGCTTTAGCAACGTAGTACTATAGTTTGGACTCAGCACCCGTTCACACGGGGGTTGCTAAGGACAATTACTTGCATGGATTACGGTGGTAATCATGTATTGCGAACTGTCTCGGACAGTCAACCGAAGTCGTTGGTATCGATGGTCCCATGTTGATAATTTACATGCATCGTTTGCCCTTGTGTACGTGCTTGGTTATGCGTAAACTATTCGAACTCTATATGCTATATCAAACTTGTGTACTCACCTTTACATTATATGTATTGACTTTTATTTTAACGTATGTGACAGGTGTTTAAGCTACTAGCGTGCTAGGGAAGCGAGGCAATAATAAGCTTCTAGGAGCCTGTGACCTTAGGACAGTGTCCACGTACCTGCTCCAGGGCCATAATTATCTGTAGATCTTGTACTGGCACCTGTAGTCAGTAAGATTTACGGATAGCCGTCTAGAAGTCTTAAAACAATATTTAATTCGGTCTGTAATAATTAAGAATTTGAGTTGTCGGAACAGTTCCCATATTGTTTAGTTGATTTCTATGATAACTTGTTATTATTTGGGACACGGTATGGGACGTGTTATATAACTGAATTGTATGATAGTTGTTGTGGAAACTTCTGAACAATCTGTTTCGCTCAGTGCCGCGCCCCGATGATTCCGCCATCGGTTGGGTGTGACAGATTGGTATCAGAGCCATAACTATAGGGAATTAGGTTAGACACGATCTAGTCCGGATCGCTGTCTTAGAGACCTAGACTATAGTTAGGAACCAAGAGACCAAGTTTATGTGCTTATTTTATGTTGTTTCCTTCTATTCTATCATTACATCCGAACTCCGAGCCAAATTTTGTAATTTGGACGGGATTAGGAGTGAAACCCGCAAATTCCTGCCTAAATTACAAATTTTTGCCAATTATTTTGTGCGATTTTCTATCAACAAACGGGGAGAATTATACCAAATTAGGGCTGAAACCCGTAATTTGATGAAAACTTTCCTCTAAATTTTCTTAAAACAAGGAAGAAATTGCTGAGCTAGGGGTGAAACCCTAACCTTGGCAGTTATTCCAACTTTATTTTATCTCGCCAAGGCAATTGACGGACTCCAACGACCTGAACTCACGAGTATGGCCTAGAATGCGCATGCATAATGCCCAAGAATCGAGGCAGAAACATGTCCCCTAGAGTCGAAAGTGACGACAAGTCAACTGTGAATAGTTAAATTGCCATGGTTAGTCAAAGTCTAGTAGCCGCAGACAATCCATTTTCCGATTTTGAGTGTTGTTTGTTGATTTTATATGATTTACCTGTTTACGTGTTTTAAGATTTGTTGGTTACTCCATTTGTTATCAATCTGCGTGACCTTTGTTGCTATCCTATCTCGATTCAAATCCCTGTTGATGTGATCTAAACGAAACCAGTGTGCTATGCTACGCTATACGACTAAGTAGACGATACAATGTGGCTATCCGATACGCAAAACGAACGGCACTCGACTTGTGGTTATAGGTTTCTGTTTTCTGACCCTCTGTGATAAAATGCGTACGTGTTAGGAAATTAAGTGCCTATTTGCTTAATTGCTTATGTGCTCTAATTGCTTCTGTGCTTATGTGCCTCTATGATTATGTGCTTATGTGATTATATGTGTGTTACGTGACGAGAGATGCGACGTGATTCTAAGCTTTAGAGATCTAAGAACGTGTGAGACTCGAATTCGTTGTGTTGAGCCTGTGACGATGTCTATTGCAGACCATGTCGTCATCTGGACAACCTAGATCACGCTCGCGTCTTACCCGCCAGGAGAAAAGAGATCGACGTCTGGCTGCTATCATCTCTAAGACCGTGGCGAAGGCCGTGAGTGAGGTTTATGAGAACGCCAGCAAATCATCTGAGATGTCACAAGCTGATGCTCCGAAAGAATCCAGCAAGACTGCTTTTAGCTTCAAGCAATTTAAGGCATGTGGGCCAAAAGAGTTCACCGGCGAGGATGGTCCAACGGCTATGTTTCACTGGTTTGACTCGATAGAAGTCACCTTTCGTCAAAGTGGATGCCCAGATAATCTCCGGACTCTCAATGCTACTGGCGTCTTCCAGTCCCGTGCTTTGGACTGGTGGACTGCTGAAAGAAACAAGCGCGGAAACGACGCAGCCTATGCTCTGTCATGGAAGAAGCTGAAGGAAATCATGATCGAAGAATACTGTCCCTCCCATGAGCGTCATAAGTTGGAGGATGAATTCTGGGGTATTAAACAAGACAAGGGTGACAACGCCGGTCTCACTGCTCGCTTCAAGCAGTTAAGCATCATCTGTCCAGACCAGGTCAAGACTCCCGACATGACCATCAAAAAATACATCCGCGCTCTTCCTGACTGTGTAGCGGATTTTGTCCTAGCTTCAAAGCCCGCAACGATTGAGGAGACCTACCTGCTCGCCGCTGAGATTAATGACAAGCGGGTGAAGGCTGGTTTCTGGGATAAGCAAGTCAAGCCCCTGCATCAAGTCACCGCCGCATCAACCGACAACACCACCACTCAAGCCTCCAAGTCTTCGAGAAGAAGAAAGAAGAACAAAAGTTGCGCTGCCGCAACCACTGCTGCTCCACTACAGTCTGTACCAGCCCAGCAGCAACAGCCACAGCGTTCAGCGCCAGTGATCAATGCGCCGCCAGCGAAGCGTGCGTACACCGGCCCCCACCCACTCTGTGCTACATGTTCTATCATCACCGGTGGGTGTGGCCTGCCGTTCTGTGCCACTGCAACGTTTACGGGCATTTCACTGCGAGTTGCCGCTATGGTCCCGTCAACTCAAGCTCAAGTCCTGCAACCAAGCTCTACTCCCTGCTCCTCAAGCTCACAAGCCGCCAGGCCCAACAACAATGTTCGGACCTGCTTTGCATGTGGTGACCCTAACCACTTCGCAAACCGGTGCCCGAACAGGGTGGTGAAGCAAGAAGCTCAACAACAGCAGCCTCAACAGCAAGCAGCTCACGCCAGAACTTCAACATCAATGCACGCAGGCTCAAGCTGATAACAACGTGGTCAATGGTACGTTCCTTGTGAATGGTATATATGCATCATGTTTGTTTGATACTGGAGCCGATAACTGCTTTGTGTCATTTGAATTTGAGAAGCTTCTTAGACGTAAGCGCTCTTATCTTTCGTCACCTTCGAAGTAGAAATCGCTACCGGAAGAACCATTGCTGTCAATTCTGTGCTCCGTGATTGTACTCTCGAGCTCAACAATCATATATTCCCGATTAATCTCATTCCAATGCAGCTCGGAAGTTTCGATGTCATAGTAGGCATGGACTTTCTTCGTGAAAACCATGCTGAAGTTGTGTGTGCCGATAAGATGATTCGTTTTGTGCTAGCTAGTGGTGATATTCTATGTGTTTATGGTGAAACTACTGCAAAAGATCTCAAGCTCATGTCCTGTCTTCAAGCTCGCAAATATCTCCGCAAGGAATATCGAGCCTTCTTGGCCAACATTGTTGTAGCAGAGACGGACAAGAAAAGAAAGTTGAAGTCAAGGATGTCCCGTTGTCCGAGAATTTCCTCAGGTGTTCCCTGATGATCTTCCTGGATTACCTCCAGTCGTGATATCGACTTTCGAATCGACCTTATTCCAGGAGCCAACCCAGTGGCCAAAGCTCCGTATCGACTCGCTCCATCTGAGATGCGAGAACTCTCAAACCAACTCCAAGAGTTACTTGAAAAAGGCTTCATTCGCCCGAGCACTTCTCCATGGGGCGCACCAGTCCTTTTCGTCAAAAAGAAGGACGGGTCGTTCCGAATGTGCATCGATTACCGGGAATTGAACAAGCTGACCATCAAGAACCGATACCCCTTACCAAGAATCGATGATCTGTTTGACCAACTACAAGGTGCTCAGTGTTTCTCCAAGATTGATCTACGTTCAGGCTACCATCAGTTGCGGATTCAAGAGGAAGACATACCCAAAACCGCTTTTCGAACCCGATACGGCCACTACGAATTTGTTGTCATGCCTTTTGGTTTGACCAACGCACCCGCGGTCTTTATGGATCTGATGAATCGCGTGTGTAAACCGTTCTTAGACCGTTTCGTCATTGTATTTATCGACGATGTCCTGATCTATTCCAGATCGAGGGCCGAACATGCGCAGCATTTGCGATTGGTTCTCGAGTTGCTTCAGGGAAACCAACTCTACGCCAAATTCTCCAAGTGTGAGTTCTGGTTGGAGGAGGTTCAATTTCTGGGTCACATTGTGAATAGTCGGGGTATACACGTTGATCCTGCAAAGATTGAGGCAGTCAAGGGATTACGCCAAAGAATCCGTCAGAAGTTCGCTCTTTTCTCGGATTAGCTGGTTACTACCGGCGATTCATCGAAGGATTCTCAAAGATTGCTGTACCGCTTACCTCCTTACTCATAAAGACAAGCCTTTTGTGTGGGGAACCGCGCAGGAGACTGCTTTCCAAACCCTCAAACACATGCTGTGCCATGCACCAGTTCTTACACTGCCGGACGGAAGCGATGACTTCGTTGTCTATTGTGATGCTTCAAACCTTGGACTTGGCTGTGTTCTCATGCAACGAGACAAGGTTATAGCTTACGCATCTCGACAGCTCAAAATCCACGAGAAGAACTATACAACCCATGACCTCGAGCTAGGCGCAGTTGTCTTTGCCTTAAAGATTTGGCGACACTACCTGTATGGTACAAAGTGTACGATCTTCACCGATCACAAGAGCCTACAACATATCTTTAACCAGAGAGAACTCAATATGCGTCAACGCCGATGGGTAGAACTTCTCAACGATTACGACTGTGAGATCCGTTATCACCCAGGCAAGGCGAATGTAGTTGCAGACGCCCTCAGCAGAAAGAATTACGTGATAGGTGTTCGAAACATCCAGGCTCAGTATAACCTCGAAGCTCTCATCCGCGAAGCACAACACGCTTGCTTTAACGAGCGTACGTTGAAGAAAGAACGAATCTATCACGATGGAACTCAGCTCGTGAGCAAAGCCAACGGGATATTCTATTATCTGGACCGAATCTGGGTTCCGAGGAGGACAGATTTGCGAAAGATCATCATGAACGAAGCCCACAAATCCCGATATTCCATTCATCCCGGTGCGGACAAAATGTACCAGGACCTTCGCTACAAGTACTGGTGGCCTGGGATGAAAAGGGATATTGCTCTATATGTTGGTAGCTGTTTAACTTGTGCAAGAGTCAAGGCTGAACACCAAAGACCTTCAGGCTTACTCGAACAACCGCCGATACCCGTATGGAAGTGGGAAAGCATAGCTATGGATTTCATAACTAAGCTTCCGACCACGCCATCAGGTCACGACAGTATTTGGGTTATAGTCGACCGTCTAACCAAATCAGCCCACTTTTGCCAATACGAGAAGACTATAAGGTGGCCAAGCTAGCCCAAATCTACACCGACGAGATCATTAAGAATCATGGTACGCCTCGAGACATCATTTCGATCGCGATGCTCGGTTTACATCGAGATTGTGGGAAACTTTTCAAGCAGCTCTTGGTACGACGCTGAATTTGAGTACCGCATTCCACCCGCAAACCGACGGGCAGACTGAAAGAACGATTCGTACTATTGAAGACATGCTCCGTGCGTGTGTTATCGATTTTGGTGGTAGTTGGAGCAAACACCTACCGTTGGTCGAATTTTCGTACAATAATAGCTATCACTCCAGCATCGAAATGGCACCTTTCGAAGCCTTGTATGGTAGGAGATGTCGCTCGCCTATTGTATGGCACGAGGTCGGTCATTCACAATTGACTGGGCCCGAGATTCTGCAAGAAACGACTGACAAGATCCACCAGATAAGGGAAAACTTGGTAAAGGCCCGGGACAGACAAAAGATGTACGCCGATAAACGACGCAGGCCCCGCGAATTTGCAGTTGGCGACTACGTGCTCCTAAAGGTATCACCTTGGAAGGGAGTAGTCCGATTCGGCAAAAGAGGGAAACTTGCGCCTCGATTTGTTGGACCTTTTAAGATTCTGGAAAGGATCGGTAAAGTTGCCTACAAACTCGAATTACCGGAGGAACTCAGCAATGTCCACCCGACTTTCCATATTTCAAACCTTCGAAAATGCGTAGCCGACCACGACGCAATAATACCACTCGACGATCTTCAGGTCAATGAGACGCTACACTTCGTGGAAAAGCCTGTCGAAATCATGGACCGACAGACCAAGCAACTCAGACGCTCTCGCATTCCTATTGTAAAAGTACGATGGGAAGGCAAACGAGGCGCGGAGTTCACTTGGGAACTCGAAAGTGACATGAAGGCCAAGTACCCGCAGTTGTTCAGATAGATCTGAAGCATCAAATTGGTAAAATCACACGGCGATGTACGGTTCTCGGCCTAATTTCGGGACGAAATTCCCTAAAGGAGGGGAGACTGTAACACCCCGTGTTTTCCAAAAGTCAAAGTCAAAGTCAAGTGTTGACTGTTATTGGAATTAAAGATTAATAAAGATTAATTTCATTTTAGTTTCATTTTGATTTTCGTATTATTTGGAGTAAGTGTTGTATAATCAAGCTAATCAATCAATCATCAACTCAAGTGTGGGGATTTTAGTACTTTTTATACGTGTGTGTGTGCCTTATGTGTTACTTGTGCATGTTTACTTTTATGTTAAAGTGTGTGGTGAATCAATCAAATCAATCAAGACTCAAAGGTGAATCAAACTCAATGAAATCGAACCAAATGGTTGTAAGGATGCTTGTATGTTAGATATAGTAGTTGGACTAAAAGTAATTTGATTAGGAATTCTATCATTCTCAAATCATCGTTCATCGAACTCGAAATATCAAAAATCGTCGCGAAACACTCAAAACCAGGCAAGCCGATCGAACAGGGCAACCTGATCGAACAGGCTAGCCGATCGAACAGGCTGTTCGATCGGACAGCTGCTCGATCAGGGATGCTGTTCGATCAGCTGACCCTTTCCTCTTTTGGAAGCCTATAAATAGGGCTGTCCTTGTCAAACTTTCCACTTTTGGAAAAGCTCTGACCGACCAGCCTCTTCTTCTCACTAAATCTCAGATTTCTCTCAAACCGGTAAGTATTTCGCTCTAATCCTTGTACGTTTTTGTTCATTAATCGATTCTCCATCTTTCTATCTTTCAAAATCTGAATTTCATCCATGAAATCACCAAGATCTAGGTGTTCTTGAGTGATGTCATCATGGTGTTCTTGGTGTTCATCAAGAACTTCATGTTCTTGACTTCATTCAACCATGAATAAGCTAGATCTAACCGATTTCCACATAATAACTAAAATCTACCAAAGATCTTAACATTTCACGGTGGAAAGGATTGGAAGATGGGTTTTCATCTATCTTTCAACTCTTTTACACTCAAAAAGGTGAAAACGAGACTTGAACCGATTTACAAATCAATCTAAACAAACACATGGTTCAAGATTCGGGTTCTACCGAGAGATATACCGATTTCGGGTTAAACGTTAAACTTGTTCCAAACCGCCTCTGACCGAGTTGGGTGATTCCTGCTCGAGTCAGTAGACTAAGTAGGGACTTCAGCTTGTGGTTCAACTCGTAGTCAAAATATCTCTAAAACATCAACAATTAACGGGAATAACCAAGTGTTAAGTGATAGGTTAACCGAATCGAGAAGCTGGCCGAACGGCTAGGCTGTTCGATCGAACAGCCCAACCGAACGACTATGCCAGCCGATCGACTAGGCTAACCGATCGACTAGCACTTAGTCCCACATCATGAAGTGTAGTATTGACGAGGTACTGTTCGATCGACTACGCACTCGATTGTAATCATTACTGCTCGAATCATGAGATACTATACTTCAAAACACTTAGACTTTTCGAAACATTGGAATGTCACCCGATCGAACATGCCAACCGATCGAGTGACATATTGAAAACAATGAATGCTAACCGATCGGTTGGGCTAACCGATCGAACAGCTGTTCGATCGGCCAACTTGAAAGGTAGTACAAACCATCATACACAAACACATCCTTCACATCAAAGGAAGAAACAATCCACTTGAAGGAACCAGCCGATCGAGCCAGCCGGCCGATCGAATGGATGTTCGAACGGACTTTCAAACCAATCGAACAGCCCACTCGATCGAACTGCTGTCCGATCGAATGGCCTACTCGATCCAAGTACATTGTTTACTTTTCCGCGTTACTCATCGTTGTGTTATCGAACTATTCAGGCTAACCTATTCTCAGTGCTCCCTTCAATCCACATAACCACTGTGAGTATACTCGATCCCTTTTTGCTTTCAGCACTTTTGGGTGTTACATACGTAATCTATCAAATTCACAAACACACAAACTATTTGAACGCTAACCTACTTGCATGTATTACTTGTCTAAATGATTGCTGTTTATTATGTTTACACGTGGAGTGCTATCTACCTGCTTTAGCAACATAGTACTATAGTTTGGACCTAGCACCCGTTCACACGGGGTTGCTAAGGACAATTTCTTGCATGGATTACGGTGGTAATCATGTATTGCGAACTGTCTCGGACAGTCAACCGCGTCGTTGGTATCGATGGTCCCATGTCGATAATTTACATGCATCGTTTTCCCTTGTGTACGTGCTTGGTTATGCGTAAACTATTCGAACTCTATATGCTATATCAAACTTGTGTACTCACCTTTACATTATATGTATTGACTTTTATTTTAACGTATGTGACAGGTGTTTAAGCTACTAGCTTGCTAGGGAAGCGAAGCAATAATAAGCTTCTAGGAGCCTGTGACCTTAGGACAGTGTCCACGTACTGCTCCAGGGCCATAATTATCTGTAGATCTTGTACTGGCACCTGTAGTCAGTAAGATTTACGGAAAGCCGTCTAGAGTCTTAAAACAATATTTAATTCGGTCTGTAATAATTAAGAATTTGAGTTGTCGGAACAGTTCCATATTGTTTAGTTGATTTCTATGATAACTTGTTATTATTTGGGACACGGTATGGGACGTGTTATATAACTGAATTGTATGATAGTTGTTGTGGAAACTTCTGAACAATCTGTTTCGCTCAGTGCCGCGCCCCGATGATTCCGCCATCGGTTGGGGTGTGACAAAAACCCATTACACCCTATTTCCTTTGACTCTAACCTAATTAAAATATTCAGTGAAGTCTAGTCATATAAGGGTAGTTTAGTCTTTTAATAACTTCTTAAAAGTATTTAAAATAAAAAGAAATTAATTAACATTAAAAACTTGTAAAAACAAATATAAAACCCCCTCCTCTCTCTCTCATCTACAATCACCATCAGCACAATTTCCATTCTCCTGTGTTTTTCCGGCGACCCCGCACTACTCCCAGCACTATGCTTGACCTAACCACCACGTTTCCCCCTTTTTGTCTCAGTCTTCTTCATCATAACACAATCCCTCAATTCTAGGGGTGAGCAGAAAACCGAAATAACAAACCGTAACCGAAATAAACGAAAAATCCGGCCGAAAAAACCGAACCAAAACAAAAACCGATGGTTCGGTTTTTGGATTTTTAATAACTGAAAATTTCGGTTCGATTTTCGGATAATCATTTTCAATAACCGAAAAATAACCGAACCGAACCAATAAGTTTTAATAGTATACCAAATCTATATATTTTTATGTTTAAGTTATTTAAATGTTTATCCATGCTACTAAGAATTATTAATTTTATTCTTTGTTTGTTAATATTTATAATAAGAACATTACCATTTTTATTTATCATTAAAATTTTCCATTGTTACAAGAACTAACAAAGTTTAATATAAAATTAAATGGTTTTCAAAGTATTATAAAAGAAAACGTCTTAACAAAAACTTTGGAGAAACATTAAAATAGATTAGAAGGTTAGATTTATGTGAATAATATTAATTTAAAAGACTAAATATATTAACTTAAATGTAAACATTTAAGAAAGATTCTTAAACTTTGAATTATACTTTTAAGTTTTGAATCTTAGATAATTTGTTTCAAAAACCGAAAAACCGAACCGAACCTTACTAAAACCGAAATAACCGACACCGAAAAAACCGAAACCGAACGATTTTAAAAAAACAAAACCGAACTTTCAGTTACGGTTTTGGTTTTACCCAAAACCAAACCGAACCGAACCATGCACACCCCTACCCAATTCCAATCCACAAAAATCCCCAAATCAATAAAGTATTGATGGTGATTATCAACAGCCCCCCAATTCTCCATTTCTCAATAAAAAAAATTACAGAACATTATGCATTCCAAGACATTCAAAAGCAATATATTTAAAGAATAGAATATTTGCACACTCATTTAAGCGTCTTTATAAAACAACAAGAATTCAAGACTAGAACTACTATCAACATGAATCAGAAACAACAAAGGCTTGTTCTACCTTCTATTCTGAAACTTTGATCTATTTGGGCTCAACATTAAACAAAATTGAACAATCTCAAAGAAGCTGTTGACGACGAATAGAGCTAGGTTGTCCATGGTTGTAATGGTGGATGGATGGTGGTCATTGGCGGCCATGACGGTGGATGGACGGTGGTAAGATCGACGGTTGTTAGTGGTTCTTGAACGAGAGAAGAAAGAATAGGAGAGTGTAGAGAGAGAAACAACTTAGAGATATAGAGAGATGGTATATATATTAAGATAAATTTTATTAAATGAGTAAAATTACCAATTTACCCTCATATGTAAAGCACATCATACTTAACTGAATATTTTAACCATGTTAGGGCAAAGGATCTAGGGTGTAATGAGTTTTACAATTAAAGGATTGTGACTGTAATTATTGAAGTTAAGGGTTATACATTGCAATCTAATACAAACATAAAGGACAAAAAGTGTAATTTACCCAAAAGTAAGTATACTAAAAACAAATACCCACCCTCTCCTTTCCATCTTTCCCCCTCACCTACAACTTTTCCTCTACCATCACCACACACACACACACACTCTCTCTCTCTCTCTCTCTCCACCACCACAACCACTACTTACCCAAACCACCACCACCACCATTTTGCCCAAACCACTACCACCTCCTCTCTGCCAAACGCAACCATCGCCGTCCACCTTCCCCTGCTGTCGACGAGAACCTTAGAACATAACCCGCTCTACATCGCTGGCATCAAAGCTACAATGCATCACCACCGACCCCACAACCTGAACGGCATGCAATGGTTGTGATTTCAAATACTGGGGTCTTAATTTGAGATTGATGGCATGCGATTTAGGTGGTTTGAGCCGGATGGAGGTGGTAATGTTGGGGTTTTCATTTGAGATCAATGGCTTGGGGTCGGCAGGTTGAGCCGAACTTATGTGGTGGTGGCTTGGTTTAAGCCGGAGGTAAGGAGGTTGTGGTGATGGTCGTATGGTGTGCCGTGCGGAAAGAGAAATAAAGGGGTTGGGTGGGGTGTTGCAGGTTTATTTTAGAAGTCAGGGGGTTGGAGTCGGGCCCACATGGATTTAATAATGCACTTTAAGGGTAAATAAGTAATTTCATACGTATTTAACTGAAATTTTAATGACGTTAGCTACTTAGGACCACTCATGTTACATTTTTACAACCATTGGAACAACTCTATACTTACTAAAAGTTGAGAACCAGCCATGCAAAATCTGTAAACCACAGGGACCAACCATGCATTTAACTTGTTTATATATAAATATGTGGGGTTTATAGTTAATTGGATTTAATGAGGCTATGATTTTTTTGAACGACAAACAACAACACTTTATTCATCATCAAACTTTCGGACAATACAATGGTTAGTAAGCTACTAAGCCAACCACCTTTACATTATGATATTTTGAACGACAAACAACAACATTTTATTCATCACCAAACTTTCGGACAATACAATGGTTAGTAAGCTACTAAGCCAACCACCTTTACATCATCGCCTAGAACAAAATAGGATTACATACAAAAACGAGAGAAGAAATTAAACTAACTATCAAAAACAGTACATTTATTAATTATCTCTCCAATTCAAACCTCACCCATTTTCCCCATTCTATATTTATCCGTTTCGCCCTAAATTTTACCCACATGCTGATGGATATTGCTTGAATCTCTCTGTAGATTGCTTCTAAGTTTATTCGTTTCCCATCGAAGATGTGTTCGTTCCTTGCTTTCCAAATAACTTGGCAAGGCTATACTGCTCCCACAACTCATTTCCCTTCTCAACTTCAAGTCTTCTTAACCCACATGCAGTTTTCTTTCGAGATAAAAGCATGAAGCAAATCTTCAGAAAGCTTGATCGAGAGATTTTATCTTCATGGGTAAAAATGGTGAGAATGTTTTGCTTTCTTTTTCTCATTGCAATACCCCATCAAATCCACCATCTCTGTAGGGGTATATATGTACACTACAAGAAACGGAGACCTTTAGCGGCGCCACGTGTCGCCGCTAAAAGCCCTTTTTGTCGCCGCTATTGGTTTTTAGCGGCGACATGTCGCCGCTAAAGGGTCCGGTATAGATGGGCCGCTATTGACCTTACTGTCGTCGCTATTAAACCAGTCGCCGCTAATGCCCTTCACCGTAGTTTCGCATGAAACTTCACCGGAGAAGATACTCCAGTGAAGTTGCAGGTTTTCCGGTGATGTTGCAAGTTATCAAACACGACAAAGGAGCATTATATCATCATTTAAATCTCATTATATCATCATTCATATTGAGAGACATCGTAGTGGTATCCATCTATCTTACCATTTATTCGTCACTTTCTACTTTTGCATTTTGGCGTCTCGGTCATGATTGAGAGACATCGTAAACAATTACCAACTACTATCGTAGTCCTCGCATTGGTTTCCATTTCCTTGATGAATATTGAGTCGGGCATACTAGAGCGACTAATGTCACGTTAATCAACCATCATATTGGCACCATCCTACATCCTAGATCGACTGATGGACCGAATGAAGATTTTGTAGTCGCGGGCACCAGGGGAGGGACAAAGTGAGCTACCGCCCAAGCCCACTCTTCGAGGGGGAGAGGTGTAGAGTTATAAAAAAAGTTATATAATTTATATATATGGTTTGTATTAGATAGTCGACTATAATTAATTTTTTTAAAAGCAACTTGCTGGGTAAAGCCAATAACTTTTGAAATAATTTAGACCCATTAAACAATAAAGCCCATTTAAATTGAATATCATGTATCCATATTACTTTGCAGGTAAATGAGAAGAACGAAAACCCATGTTGGAAAGCCATAGACTATTGCGGACCTGACCCTGATTTCACTAAACAACTTCAACATTCTATAAACACAGAAACTTATTTTGGGCCACTTTACAAAGGCATTGTCCGCCTCAACAAACCCCACAACATCATAGCAGAAGCGCTACAAAGATCAAGATTATCCATCTCTATTCCACGTTATCCAACCACACATTTCAAGAACCCTAAAGCTCCATCAATGGTCATAAAATGTGATGCAGTAGTAGTTGGCTCTGGCTCGGGTGGCGGTGTGGTTGCAGGGGTGCTAGCTAAATCTGGCTATCGGGTTCTAGTACTCGAGAAAGGAAACTATTGTGCAAGAAGTAATCTTTCTCTTCTTGAAGGTCCATCCATGGATGATATGTACCTTGGAAGAGGGTTGTTAGCTACAAGTAACATGGAGGCAATGATACTCGCTGGTTCGACTGTGGGTGGTGGGTCGGCTATAAACTGGTCGGCTTCGATCAAGACACCGGTTCATGTGCGGAACGAATGGTCTGAATGTTATGATCTAGAGTTGTTTAAGAGTAAATTATATGAAGAAGCTTTGAATGTTGTTTGTGAGAGAATGGGTGTGCAATCTCAAGTGAAAGATGAAGGGTTCAATAACATGGTTTTAAGAAAAGGGTGTGAGGAATTAGGGTATCCTGTTGATAACATTCCAAGAAACTCATCTCCAGATCACTATTGTGGGTGGTGCTGCCTTGGTTGCAAAGATGGAAGAAAGAAAGGTACATCTAGGGTGTAAACGAACCGAACAAACAAGAATGAGGCTTGTTTTGTTTTCGTTCGTTTAGCTTTCCGAACAAGCAATCGTACACGAACAATTATACCATCGCGATTTTCTTGTTCGTGTTCGTTTTAATAGAAAAAGTGTTCATTTTCATTTATGCTCTTTTGTTAATAATATAAATAAACGGTTCACTAACGTAAGCATGGTTCACAAACATAAACAAACACAAACCAATATAAATTGAGCAACACCAACCAAAAGTAAACATGGATATCAATTTGTTTGCCTAAAAAAGTAATAAAACTAGACTCATTGGTCTAATAGGGTAAAGTTCTTGTACAAATAATCTTAACATACTAAACATACAAATTGAAGGAAAACTCAAAAAGACAAGGTGGCATTTTTGTAATTATCAATAACTATCAAAGTTACTCTACAAATATACCTAAAAAAACCTAACCACTCCCCCACCCCCAAAAAAACCTAAACCCCCACCCCCCAAAAACCTAAAAAAACCTAACCCCCCCCAAAAAAAAAAACCTAAAAAAAACCTAACCCCCCCTCCCCACCCACCCAAGCTAAAATGCTAAAAACTAAACCCCCCAAAAAACCTAAAAAATCTAAAAAAAAAAAAAAAACACACAAATTATTTATTTTATTTTTTTAATATTTTTTATTAAAAAATCGCTACTTTTAGTAGCAGCAAAAAAAAATATTTTTTTTTTTTTGCTAACGAAATGTAGCGATTTTTTAATAAAAAATGTTAAAAAAAAATTTGTGTTTTTTTAGGTATTTTTGGTTGTAACTTTGATAGTTGGTGGTAATTACAAAAATGCCACATTTTCTTTTTGGGTTTTCCTTCAATTTGTCTGTTTAGTATGTTAAGATTATTTGTATTTGATCTTTTGCCTGGTCTAATAAATTTTTTTAATGAATATATAAACGAATGTACTTAAAGAAAATAAATAAACTAATGAGCATAACTAAATGTATACGAACGAATGTTCACGGGATAAACGAACGAAAGAGACATGTTAATAAACGAACATAACAAACGGTTAACTGTGGTTCGTATAGGTACATCGGAGACATGGCTAGTAGACCTAATCGAATCCGGAAACGGTACGATCTTACCTGGGTGTGAGGCTGTCGAGGTTATTCATAATCGGAAGAAAGGTAGAGATCGGAGCACCGCGAAAGGGGTCCTCTTTGAGTTCATACACCAAGACGGAACAAAACAAGTTTGTTTCGCTAAATCAAAAGTGACCATCGTAGCATGTGGAGCAATGTGTACCCCACATCTGCTTAAAAAGAGCGGCTTGAAGAACCCTAATATCGGTAAGAACTTGCATATACATCCGGTGGTGATGGCATGGGGTCATTTCCCGTCTGGAAGTTGGCCAGAAGCTGAAAAAAAGAGCTACAAGGGAGGCATAATGACTGCTATGTCCACCGTGGTTGCAGACTTCAAAGGCTCTGGATATGGTGCCGTTATACAAACACCGGCGCTGCACCCAGGTATGTTTTCAGCACTGATGCTTGGGTTTGAAGTTTTATAAATAATGAATGTGTTACTGTAGTGGTATAAACGAGTCGGACCACTACTGCGCTACTTGACATCAGTTCATTAAAAGTCTTAATCGAGCTGAGTTTAGATGAGCTCGAGTTTCATATAACAAATGAGGAAAGGTTTTTGGAGTTTGGGGCCTCTCTATCTCTCGGGATGTAGTTAATGTTTTTGGGTTTCCTAGAGTGGATTACCGAGTACGTTTAAACGAGCTTGATCACGAGTCCAAGCCTCACATATCTTGCTTTACTAGGCTCGGGAGCCTAAACGACCCGATTAGTTGTATAATTCTTATTTTGAATGCCTGAGTCATACACCCTCTAATTATTAATATATATTTACATCCAGGTATGTTTTCAGCACTGATGCCATGGGTTTCTGGTTCCGATTTCAAGGCACGAATGTCGAAATTTTCGAGGACAGCGCACGTTTTCGCATTGGCGAGAGATAAAGGTTCCGGTGAAACACACTCGAAAACGTCGATTACTTACAAAATGGACGTCACCGATGAAGAGAATCTGAAGAGGGGGCTGGAGAAATCGCTGAGAATACTTGCAGCAGCCGGAGCAGAAGAAATTGGAACACATAACAACAAAGGGAAGACACTGAATGTAAAGAATGTGAGTTATCATGAGTTTGAGTGTTTTGTAAGAGAGGAAAGTTCGAGAGCGTTGAGAGACATATCGACACCAATATGTTCAGCTCATCAAATGGGGAGTTGTCGAATGGGTGTCCAAGCAAAGGGGTCGGCTGTGAATCCGACGGGGAGACATGGGAGGTGGAAGGATTGTATGTTGCGGACACGAGTGTTTTCCCGACGGCATTGGGTGTGAATCCAATGATCACTGTCCAAGCATTGCTTATTGCACTGCTCAGTCTGTTCTTGAATCTCTTAGAAGAATGAAGGACACCTGCTATGATATATAGTTGGCAATATACCATTTGACATTGTTGGTCAAACATTGTAATAACATCATTTGATAATTTAATAAGATACATAGAAAAAACTTGGTTATATAGACAAGTGTTCACTATATTGTTTCTGTGATTTTGTACCATTTACACTATGTAATATACTATATTATCAACACTTTATATAAGACCCCAGAACTAGATATGCAGATTAGATAAAACAAAACAGTTTTCCTGATGATGAGTATAGATATTACCAATCCGATTTTCACAAGAACAACGATGAGCGTCACTATAAATTAAAAGCCTTAATAATCTTGACAACTAGGGTACTTGTAAAACAAGAACTCGGAGGCCGAGTACTCCTCGAGTAATCGTTACAAGGTAGGCTGCTGGGCCCGATTACTCTCCACCTAGGCCAAGTACTTGTTGGACCCTAAACGGATTTGCAGCAGTAACATTGATCGGATTTGCAACGGTAACACCATCATGCCCTTGCTCCATATTGACAATGATCGACAATATGTTGACAATAGTGAATGATTAAGAATATGTAGGGACAATTGGATGAATAATTGTCTCGGTAACGAGAAACAGTTCCCAGCAACCAATATATATAATCTGACATGAAGCGGTTATGTGTTCGGTTGAATAATGCGGGAATAACTGCCATTGAATGGGTATCAACCCAAACCGACACCACCGGTTCAATATTTCGGAGTTACATCGCAGGACCTTCAACGTGAGGTGCACCGTATAAACAGCTACTCTGAGGCTCCGAAATCTCATCAATCAGGAGCACTCCAGCGATGTATCGATGGCCGTTAGCCTAGTAATGATAGCCCTTACTCAGACCAATCAGACACATACATACATAATAACATAAATATTACATATCCTAAAAATAAGAATTATGTTTATAATACGTCTAATACTCTCCCCTAAACATGATTCAGTGTACGAGAGTATTCAAGGACACTTGCATTAGCTTCATCCATGGCTGCCCTCGCTCTGTTGAAATCGAAGGTCCTTCTGATCCGCCTCCTTTTAATCTCATTCCATCCATTGTCAGTGAACAGTGCGTAGTGCTCCATTGGATTTCCAGCAACCTCTTGACTGTCGTCATTTCCTGCATCTTCACTGCATTCTCGTTCGACGTCTTCTCCATCACTCCGGCTGCCTCTTGGATCCATCTTACCTCTAAGCACTTCCTTTTCATCTGTCACCTTCTTATCATATACTTTTGATTGAATAGTCTTGAATTTATAGTAATAAACGAGGACATCTAAATAATCATGTATACCAGGCGCATTAGTTCACCATCACTATATTCGAACCCCATTTCTTTGGCTATCATTGGCCAAATATTATTCTCCGTTACGTACCGATGTCCTCCCTCTCGTTCTATTATTAGATACATATCTAACAGACATATTCTTCGATTATTTGAGGCATAAGCCGAAACAGGCCTTGTTGTTATCCCAATTTCTTTGTTATAAACACTCCACCATCTCTTCAAACTTCGCTTCAGAATAAACTTGTATTTCCGGACATAATCATCATCGTCCATCATATCAAGCAATGCCTTACAATCCAAAAAAATCCTTGAACTTCATTGTTTGAAGTATCATCACGTTCCAATCTGGTTCGTTAGATGATATTTGAAGTTTACTGAAATAATCGTTCAAGTATTTTGTTTTGAACATCATAAACTCTGTTTCCATATTCATCATCTTCTGTTTTTTCTGCTAAACCCATCTCTTCCTCTTTCGTTAAACCAGATTTCATACTTATATTATTCAGGGGTACACCAAATGTTGGAAATAGTTTGCACTTATCACCGATGAATTTTACTGTAAAACCTTGTGTAATTAATTGATCATAACTTAGAACATTCCTGTTGGTATTTTGGTAGTTGTCTGTTGGGTGATACTGTTCGAGCGCTTCAATGTCGTACGTTGACTCTCGGTGAAGTGATGAAGCCCTTTTGGGATGGGTGTTGCGACGAGTATTTGTTGGTCCCAGTTGGACTTAAAAAACTTCTTTTCACGTAATATGGCAAGTGATTTCAAAAAATATGAAAATAGTGTGTGGAAATAGAAATCAGAATTTCAAGAAACAAGACCTACAAAATTTTCAAGTTTATATCACTTTGAAACAAAATGGTTTACAAGGTGATTGTGAGATTCAGGGCGGACCTACCTCTATGGTAGGAGTAACCACCGTACCCCTTGTCGGAAAAAAAATTGGAAAAATTAGTGTAAATTTTGAAAAAATTTGACGTTTTTTCGATTTCGTTACGGCTTATTTATAACACGTTACCCCTTGGTCGGAATCCTAGATCCGCCACTGGTGAGATTATTATCTATTAGAAACTAATACTTGTGTAATTCTGAGGTGAAAGGACAATGGAGTTTTGTTGTATATATTGAATGCTTGGCTTAACTCATTGTCCTTTGATTGATGAGCCTTCTATTTATAGAGAGCGCGGATACATGAATAAACATTTGTTTATTCATGTATATGTCCTGCAAAAAGTAGCTTTTGACATATTCATTGAATCCAATTATTAAGTTGCCTTTGTCATCATGAGATCCAATAATGTCAAGTTGTTTCGGTTATTAGGGCAGGGTAGAACTCATTTTAGACAAGTGGGGGTTTTATCAGAATTTCTGATAATCACTTCATCAGAAAATTTGTGATCAGAATTGCTAGAAACTGAAGATATTTCATCAGAAATATCATCAGATCCATCAGAATGGCCTTTTATGATAATCTTCTTTAGTTCTTGATCAACTTCTGATTCTTTGAAGAAGATGTTGTTCTTTTCAGTGTCATATTGGTTTTCTTGTTGTTTGATCTTCAGACTTTATCTTCTTCATAGATCAAGCCGAATTGGCTTTTCTTCAATACTTACAAATAAAGTTCCTAACAGTGTTGCATATGCACTTGCTGTACTGTGTTTGTATCGGGAACTGCGCCTGTGCGCACATCTGTGCGTACGCCATGGTGAGTACTGCATGAGACTTAGCAATACCATGAGCTGTGTTTCTCCTTCTAGAAGTAAAGGAAAACCGTGTTGATCGTGCTTGCAGTTGGTGTGCAGGGAGCATCTGTTGGCGTTACTTGGGTAGCACTACCAAAACGATTAGCGACTTCGGTGCTCGTGCTCTCCACCACGTGCTCGTCCCTTTGGTGGCCTTGGACGTGTGCGTTGTCGCTTCCGGGCCAAACTGAGAGCTTTCTACGCCGATTTGGAAAGAAGAGTTTGGTTCAGCCATTGAAGAGTGTTTTTGAAAAGAAAAAGACAAAAAATGATTATGAAAATGCGGTGGGCGCCACTGATGAAACACTGGTTGACACTAGGTTATCCAGCTGGTCGTCTCGTGAAGGGTGGTTGAATCTCTTTCTTTCACTCACTGTCAAGCTGATCTCACTGAAGTTCCTGCAAAACAACAATACCGTGACTCCGCCACAGGATGAGAAGATGAGGGTTCTCCTTGTGACCACCTTCCGGTGTGAGAATAAATATTTGTTTTGAGGATAAGTGTGTGTTAATTAAGAGTAAGAGAGTGAGAAATCGAATCCCTAAACCTGGAGTGGAGTCTTCCATTTATAGAGGGAGAATGGTGAAGGAGGAGGCCTACCAGCTAGCCAGTGCTCGCCAGTTGTCCGACCAGGAGTAATATTCTTTCTGTCAGTGGCGGACCCAGGAATTTTTTCCTGGGGTGCGGAATATTTTCAAAGATTTTAGACCCCTAGCTGTATAAAAATATCGGTTCATAGCGGGCTCGGATCATGTAAGACAAAAGAACATCAACTAAAATTTATAAATTATCAAAAACACGTCAAACGTCATTACAAATTACAAACGTATTTAAATTTGCCCTATAGGTTTTTTTTTTTTTGAAATATATCCAAAATATCATCTAAAGATATTAAACACGCCATAAGTTCATTACATTGTTACTCATTATTCCTAACACATATAATTTGCTCCATTAGTTCATACAACAACACTAAACACTTAAACAAAATAAACAATCATGTTCAACCATAGCCCATAACTTTCAATTATATTTTTAAACATTCAAGCCCTAATATTAAATGTTGATTACTTGTAACTAATCATTTAAACAAATAAAGCTATAAATAAAACAACAAAATCATTTAACTACAAGTTTAGAACAACAAAAAAATCAAAAAAATATAAAAAAAATTAAACCCTTACACATCTATATTTTCTCCTACTTGATTATAAAACTAATTCAAATATTTTCTTGAGGATTAAATTACATTAGAGACTTAAAGTTAAACTAAACTGCCTAAAAATAGGAAGCATGAATCACATAAAATTAAAAACACGATGAGAGCTGAAATTAGTTACGAATAAAAGAACAATTAAGCTAATACTTTTACTTTCAGATCTGGTTACTTAGTTTTTTTTTTCTTTGAAAATTAACTTTTATTAAACCACCAATAGAAGGTAAGCTATCACCAAGACGGAGAAAGCAAACCGAAAACCACAAAAGATAATCTAATTACATCAGATTAAATTTAATCCATCTATCCCAATCTACCACTCCTTGTTTTAATCTATGCTTATATCACAAAGAACCCAAAGACTTGATATCCGCTACCATCTCTGCGACACTAGTATCTTTATTAGCAAAAACTTGTCGTTCCTCACCTTCCACATCCTCCAGCACGCAATAATAATAATCCCATGAATAACCGTCTTGTATATACCAGACACACCGCAGTGCTCGTGAAACTCCACTAAATCCTTAACATGGAAGACGAACATACCTGGTATCCTGCACCAATTAGTAATAGCATTCCAATTCCAGCTGAAACCCGACAACCTGTGAGAACGTGTTCTATTGATTCATCACTGGTCTCGCACCATACACAAAAAAGATTATCGACCATAATATTTCGTCTTGATAACGCCATCCTAGTAGGAAGCCGATCCAAAAACGCCATGCCACATGAAAATGTTGAACTTATTTGGCACCCATTTACTCCACGTAAAGCTAGACGATCTACCCCATTCGTCGATCCACGCATCCATCTTTTAACCGAGGACACTTCGAAATTCCCAGCCCTACCATCGTCCCACTCCCAACCATCCTGACACTCGGACAAAGAAACGTTCATCATAGCTGTTTCCAAAGTTTGTTTGTCTTCCAACTCGTCGGCCGAAGAATGAAGTCGATTCCAGTTCCAAGAGATCTCCCGAGTATTCCCCACAATATAAATACGCCCGGAAACCACAATTCTTTTATTTTTTTCAAGAGTAAAAAGATAAGGGTACTTAACCCTCAATGGCTCCGGCTCCAACTACGAATCTAGCCAAAAATCTGGTTACTTAGTTGATAGACTTATTTATGATAGCAATCTTTAATCGAATGCATAGACATATATAACTAATCTTGATGCTATGATTAACTTGGAGCACAACTAATTATCACTTGTTAAATGTTTAAATTCAATTAGTTATTTTCAATCAAGTTGGATTGCTATTTGCTAACTCGATTTTTAAGTATATGATTACTTAAATGGAAATAATATATGTTTTTTTATTGACTAGGGTACATGTTGTGTAATAATATATGTATGACGTTAAGGCAATCAAATAAAAAGAAACAAATACGGACCCGATGTCACGATTCAATAAAAACTCAACTTTTGAATACAGCAAAAGTTAAGCAAAATGCAACTAATTATTACCGTACTCGATCCTACAGTTGTTAGCTTCGTTTCTTTTATGGTTAAATAGAGTACATGCACTACAAGAAAACAGGGCAATAACGGCGACAGATGTTGCGCTAAAAAGGCTGATTTGCGCCGCTATAGGTAATAGCGACGACATGTCGCTACTAAAGGGCCTCTTGTCGCCGCTATTGCTTCGTGTCGCCGCTATTGGTGTATATCAATAGCGGCGACACGTGTCGCTGGTATACCAATAGCGGCGACCCATGTTACCGCTAAAAGTCTTTTTTTTTGCTGCATTTTCAATATTTCCGGTTATATACAAATCTGCTAACTTTCCAGTTTTTCTGCAACACAAACAAACTAAATAAACATAATACTTAACATCCTAAAATTGCATAAACATTTAATCCGTACAATAACATCCTAAAATTGCATCATACTTAATATGTCGCTAATAACATCCAAAAACTACAAGATAGTTGTCATATGTCGATAATACTTAATAATCATCGTCATCCTCATCGTCCTTGTAAAAATGTCATCATCGTCGTTTGCGGCTTGCTTTCCCTTCGAAGTAAGATAGGAATTGAGTTGATTTAAAAATTTCGGGGTTTGGAACAAACTCGTAACATATTCCTACATTAATACATATCAAGCCTAGATTAGCATATTTACATACTACCAACATATACAAGTAAATGAACAATAATGTCAAAAAACGTTGGGGGATAGATCATCTCTAACTTGCATAAGAAGCTGAAGTCAAAACAAATGAATATGCTGTTTGTTGTCTTTAAAAGCAAGATGGGAACACGTGTTCAAGCCAAGTTCGATCAAATAGAGATCTGAAGAGCTGAGGCTCGGAGAATTGAACATGAAAAGAAAGCGGCAGAAGAAGCAGCAGCAGTGAAAGATAAAGGTAAGAAATCCTTGATTATGATGATAGTGATTATGACGACGACAAAGATGAAGAAGAAGATGATGAGTTAGATGATTTTCGATGATTATGCCAACTACCCGAAAGGCGATAATGATGATGATGATGATGATGATGATGATGATGATGATGGTGCTCAGGGTGGTGGTGGTGGAAATCTTCAGATTGTTAAGTATTGTGGTGGTAATCAAGTGATTGATTATATAGATGATAGCCAAAATGAGGAGAGAGAGGATGCTGACACTCAGGGGGGAGTGGTTCGGGAACTCAACACGATGAAGAATCAGTCGGAATCTTCACAAAGGTTGTCCCTCTAAACTCTGTTCCGGCTGATACACCAAAAGTGATTTACCATTGTCACGATGTAGATGAAGGTGAGTTTGTGCATAGCTACAGTCGCGAAGAGTTGATGGAAATGATGGGTATAAACGATGATTATGAATCTTTCAAGTTTGACTTCGAAGAGGAGTTAGAAAAGATCAATCCAAATGAACCCTGAAAGCTATGTCTTCAAGGATGTTTCTGATGTAAATGATTTTAATAACGTTGTCATGGAGGATGATACTAATTCTGATAATGATGAGTAGTTCAGATATTTAGGAGAAGGATCAAAGGACTTCCCAACGTTTGTAGAATTGTTCTCTACTCATAATGAAGATATGTTGCGAAGGAAAGTAGAAGAAAGAATTCGTGATGAAGGCTTACCAACGGCGATGTTAAAAGAAGATCTTCGAGAAGCACGAAAGAAGTGTTCAGGCCGATGCTGAAGGAACGTAAGTATAAAAGTCCACTTGATTTCTTTACAAGACATCCTGATCAGTCGTTGGGCGATATTCGTTCTTGAGGGTATTTGGATGATATGAAAGTCTACGCGATCAAAAGAAAGTACGGCGTTTAATACTTCAAGTACTTAAAGATATAAAAACACTTCCTTGGTGGGATGTGGAAGAGTTGGATCGAACAAAGATAATTCAAACGGATATGTCGAATGAAGTACGTTTTCATGAAGCAAGACTATGAGGTGTTATTAAGTATCAAGCGATGAATGGTTTTCGTGATTAGAAACCACATTACCCCAAGAAGATAGTGAAGATTGATCCCGTAACTGGAGAGAAAGATATAACTCTGACATCAAGAGGTCGCGATGTATGAGCAATATGCCACTGAAAAAAATGGAGCAAGATTTCTATACAGAGTTTAAGGGGTGGTATTATGATCCAAAAACTGGCAAAGTGGTTATTTCACTGAAAAATGAAGAAACCTGGATCTGGAGAGGAATTCGAGTACTAGACCTGATGTGACCAGTTAACTGCTCTAAGAAAGACATTGAATGCTTGTTTTTCACCAAGATTTGGTACTTGCCTGAAGACAAAGAACAAGCTATGCAATTTTAGAAGATAATCAATGTCTATTTTGAAAAAGACATCAACTCTGGGCATTACTGGAAATCAAACTAGATAGACTTGGAAAGAGTAGAGTTTTTGAAAGAAGAGAAACGAATCGAGCGGATCAACAAGAAGATAGCAGAAGCTACTTTTCGGGCAAGTGTGAAGCTGCCGAACAAGCCGGTTGAGAGAGATCAAACTCCAATTCCAAGTGAAAAGAAGAAGAAAGTCAGAATTATGAAATTCTTCGATTCCAGTGTGCAAGCCAGTAATTGGGGGTTAATCAAGGGAAGATTCGAAAAAGAGAGAAGAAAGAGGAGTAGAAACGGATGAAGAGAAAGAGGTAGAGTTGTTATAAAGACCGAACGTGATTGCGGCTAGATCCAAGGGGGAGTCTGCGAGTGCATATGTCTAGAGCCTACGTCCACGTGTCGTGTCTAGTTTGTATGTATTAGATTATGTAGAATAAAATTATCACGAAAGGTCGGTTTTGTATGTAAAAGACCCTTTCGCACGAAAGAGTCTTTCGTGCGAAAGGGACTTCAATATTGCCTTTCGTGTGAGAGTCCCTCTTGTCCCTAGCATTTCATGCGACAAGATAGGTCTATAAATGGGAAAGGTGGGTCTCTCATTTGTAACTTTGGCTCTAGAGGGGAAACTTTGCCAAATTTGATTCTTGGTTCTGTAACTCATATTTTCTAATAGAATCAAGGTTTAATCCACGTATAGTTGTGTTTGTCAACTTCATACATGGATTCCGTATGTGATATGAAGATTATTTGATCGGTTAGAGCATTCGGAGACCTGAAACGGTCCTCACAACACGATTTCGTAAATATATTTATATTTACATTTATATATAAATATATATTTGAAATCACTCGGAAACTAAGTCGTTTCCAAGAATTAGTATTTATCCCGAGTATAAACGAAACCAAACAACCATAGATTGGTTATTTCAAATCAAGATAACAACACTTTCATAGAATCATATGGTCAACGATTCGGTAGAGCTCGGTGATACGTAGTTTAGCTACGTCATATTTAGAAACTTATAAGTTATTTCTTGATAGGAATGCTATAGTTGCATGCTAGCGAGTTTACGTTCTTGGAAGGACATCATGGAATCATATTAATCTAGTTTGCACAAGGATGTCGAGGTGAGTTCATAACCCTCACTTTTTATGGTTTTACATTTTTATAAGTTTTTTCGGGGGTGCAAAGACATGCAAGTTTTGCAAATGTAAACGATATTTCAACGAACTCAAATGGTTTACGAAAAGTTTATACTAAACATACCGGTTTTACAAAATGCACAGGCATTTTCGAAACGTGCATGAGTTTCATGACTAGTGACGGAAGGGTCCTAGTTACTACGGGACTCGTTTGTCCTGCATACAATTTAGGGGACGGGACTGGTTGGTCTTGCTTACAGATAATAATGCTAGGCCCATTCTCACTTATGCAAGGCACAAGGACTCTCGTGGGCTAGGCACACACTTGCTCTTGCGAGGCACGAAGACTCAAGGATTGGATGTTTCACTACTCAACTGGAAGAGCCGTATGGTTCTTAAACTGTACAGTACCGTCTTGAGTAAACGCTTTGGCGAGGCACTTTCTAGAACGTGGTGGGTTATAAGCTCATGCGGGCATGTTGTCTTTGTCATACGTCGACATTGACGGTTAAATAATTTTTACAAATATAAAAGTTTTCATATGACATGCCAAGGAAAATGATTTTATTACGTTTCTCAACATTATTTAAACCGGTTATCAAAAAGATTTATTTTAAATCTTTTCAATCAAACTATGAACTCACCAACTTTATGTTGATTTTTCGCATGTTCTTTCACAGGTTGCAATTTCAAACTATGGCACGATTGGAATAGGAGAACCCATGGGGATTTCGAGTACTTAGCGGGCGTTCACTTTCTAGAATTCTTAAGAAATTATACTTCAACTGTGCAATGGAGATACCACACAGATCACACCAACTCTGATTTTTAACGGTGTGACATAGTTCACAGGTTTAAATGTCACAAATGAAACTTAAAATCATTTGATAAAAATTTAGTATGCGTAGTTAATGAAAATTCCGAGGGTCAAACCATGGACTTGCAAAAACCGTGATACATGTGCCGACATAAGCCTGTAACCAGCCCATAATGATGATGCCTTGCCATATTGTACACCATGACGATGTCTAAGAATAACTAGACATAATTGAACTCCAACAGGGTCACGACCGACCATGAGTGAGGCTCGTAAAACCCAATAGATCTATACAACTGTTCCGCGGTCATTACCATGACTAATGGTTACTAACTAAAACAATAACATGAGGACTTTCAAATACCAAATTTATGAAATATTGTGTTTCATACTTGGGATTTGTAAAAATATGTGTATCGTTTGCACATATCAATTCATGTTCGATTTCAAGCTTTAAATCGTTTTCTGGAAGGTTATTCGCGCACTGATGCGTAAATATAACCTGTTTAATGCAACGAACACTCTGGAATAGTGAAATAGGCTTAACATACCTTGAATAACCTTTACATAACTTAGAAATAAGTTTTGGAGGGTTTGGTGTGGCGAAATCAAGTTTATTCGCTTACAGGGACTAATTTCGACAAACTGCGAAAGTATGCTGATTTGTACTGTAACGAACATTCCGGAACTTGATCATAAGTTAAATATGCCCTAAATATCCATTACATAGCTTAGAAATAGGCTTTGAAATGTTTTGTGTGCAAAAATAAACTTTCTTGATCAATAGGGATTAAAAGCGTAAAAAAGTGCACAAGTTTGCATTTTCGCGCATATCATACGTTCTGAATATATCCGGACATCCAAAAATTTATGTAATCAATAAAATATTTTATTTTAGTGATTGGCATGATAAAATTCCATTCGTCGCGTAATTTGGATCTTTTTTCGCGTCCGTTCGTGTTTCGTCGTAATTAACCGAACAACGCAACCGTATGACCAAACGAACTGACATCCGAGATATTTTTTAGCCCATTTTAAGTTTCCTATACTTTAACTTCATTTTAGAGCTTAGAAATGGGTTAACAAGGCTTAAACGTGTCAAAAATGCATCAAAAACCAAGTTTTGGGCATGCAGGGGCTAAAAGTGTAAATCTGTCAAAGTTCTTAGGCCTGGGGCGTAAGCCTAGGCTTATTCTTACGCAGCCGGTGAGAGCTGCCCAGATCAGAAACATTGAATCTGGCTATCCAGCTGGTTTTTTATGGTTTTGAACATTGTTTTGGCATACCTTGGGCTATATTTGATGGTTTTTAAGGTGCCCATTGTTTAGAAATACCATGTGCCCAAGTGGAGGGCCAAGATTAAAGTTCATACTTCGAGAAACGATCCTAACGGTTTACCGAATTCTATAAAGACCCATGCCCCCATTTGATTTCTGCACACTTGATCTGAATTACACTCTAAGTTGGAGCATTTGCTTCATACCTGAGTGATTTGGATCAAGATCTTCCTAGCTTGGACCCTTTGTAAGAGTTCTTTCGTTCTTTTATACTTTTTAAGCACGAAAGTCAAACAGAGTTTGACTTTCAGCTTTGACCAGTTTCTGGTCAACACAAAGTTCATTTGAACTTTGCAACGTGAGCGTATTCACGATGGTTATAGTCCCTTGTGACTATACCTACTGATTACCACGTTGACTAGGTGTAGTGACGAGTCGTAGTTTCGGCCAAAATGCGTATTTATGCGTATTTTGTAACCAAAACTACTCAAGGGTATCAAAACCATTTGTTTTGATACCAAAACTTGTTTTCTAACTTAACTAAACATATTTTAGCATGTTTAGCTCGTCACTTTTAGTTTAGTGCTTATGTAGAGTCGCAAGTCAAGCGATCTAAACAACCGCTTAGACTTTCGAACTAGACCCATTTGGTCGATCATTAGGATCAGACCAAACATGTTTTCTGACCATAGTTGTATAGGGAATGACCTTCGATGTTATACCTTATGGTCCATTCGTTTAAGTAGTTATATGATAGGTAGTTTATATGCCTTAGGAAAATGACCAAAATGCCCTTTTTATGCATAATTGATATTTAAGCATATGTAACCCAAACTTTTGTCACTTAACTGATTATGCAACATAATTAAACATGTTTGGGCATATAATACTTGTCATAGGACTAGTTAGGTGTTCCAAACGCGTTTTACGCGAACGACGCGTTAAAGTAGCATAAGCTACCTAAACGAGTCGTAATGGGTCGTAAGCACTTAGGTTAGGTTTCATTTTAGTATGTAGGCTTTGTTAGACCATATCATACGAGTTCCAATACTCATTTGGTTTACGAAACCTTATACTATCCGATCTTCTGATTTAGGTCCGTTTATTAACTTAGTTACCTATATTAGGTGCCATTTGATTTCCGTGATCCCTCTAGCATTTCTTGGTAGTTATTCAAGACTTCTAAGCATCCTCAAGTGAGTACATAGTCCCCTCTTTTACTGTTTTCAAACGTTTTGGGGCGAAAAACATGTGCCTACTTGCTACTTTCATGCTTTCCATGTTTTCATATCATATACTTGCTATGTTCATTAGTACACTATTAGCACATGATTTTATTATGTTTTGCTATGTATGTTAACTTCACATGCTAGCCCATTGTTTTTCATTTGAACTGTTCGAACAATTTGTAACCATTTGATGTATGTGAAACATTGGTAATCATTTGATATATGCGAACCATTTGTAACCATTTGATTGATGTGAACCATTTGTAACCATTTGATATATGTGAACCATTTGTAACTGTTTGAACCGTTGGGTTAGGGAAGTGATTAGGTAATGAGGCGGGTGTAATGTGTTAAAAGCATGGTGGATACGCCGCTGGTACTTCCTATATATAAGTGCTTTTAACACACTAAATATCGTTGCGTTATCTAGATCACTCGGGTAAACGAATTTGAAATGATGTCACACAATGATGTTTTCTGAATAATATAAACCATACGAGTTTTGTTAACGAGTTTCTACGATATGTTTTACAATTTGATTTCATAAAACAAATGTTTTGGAGTTAAGAATCATGGCTACGAGATTTTATAAATCATATCCAACTTGATTTGAGTTGGTTAATTATGTCGCAATACTATACTTTTCAAAATAAGGTTTTTAAATAAGTATTGCAACATGTAAAACGAGCCATGAATCTGACACTCACATAAAACCTATGTACTCGCCGACATTTTTATGCTGACGTATTTTCACATGTGTTTCAGGTACCATAGTCGATGATGTTTGATGATGATACTTGTGTACGCTCACATAGGAATGGACGAGGCCTTAGTGACTTAATAACAATGAAAGTTTATTTGCTCCTTTTGTTTCTAATTCCAATGTAATGTAACATTTAATTAAATAAAACAAAACTGTTTAATCCATGGTTGTGAAACAATGATTCTGTTACAACACTCCCCGACGTTTCCGCCACGTTTTGTTGTTTTACATGGTCGGGGTGTGACAGAAAAGTTGGTATCAGAGCCAATGGTTATAGGGAATTAGGTTATTAGTAATGCTTTGACCTAGACTATAACCTTCCTAGGACCCTAACGCGAGTTTACTTGCGTTTAGTCATAAAACATTACCGTTGCCTATCTTTAGGCAGCAACCACAATAAGAACACAAAATTCGAATCTGCTTTGAAAACTAATCATCTATTCTAGGATGATTTATTATAAGGTTTCGAACCTTCAAAGTTTTCAAATTCTCGTCAAAGTTTAGGGCCACATAATGTGAACACGTGCAAACTGGAAGGGTGGGTGCCTGTACCTTGAGCTTTCTGTCTAAGGCTAGAGTGTTCGTACAAATCCACAATATCGGACCAGTCACTCTTACCTGGGAACTCTTGGGGTGAGTGTCCACTTATAGGTGAGCATGTCTTTGTGATACATTATGAGGACCTATTTACTTCGATTCAGCCTTTGTGTGTCATTTGTTTACTTCGTGGTTCAAACAAATGACCATCACCCATGATTTTGGTCGGTAATTGTGTAGGATCGTGAAACGACCTAACGAGTCAATCAGAAGAGTGCTCAGACAGAATCAGAGGTGGAATTCATTGATTATGTCTTTGTTTAGCTTGTTTAACACTAGAATTCACTAATTTGTCTCTATTTATTGATCTTCTAACAAATTACAAGCTGGAGACGTTTTGGCAGGGCTTCGCCGTCACATACATGAACTGAACTACTGAACTCCTTGATTCCGCTCGAGACTGCCTATATATAGGCTTGGGGTTCCGCTTGAACATGTATGTGCATTTCGAGCGGAATCAGAAATTACATTTGGAGCGGAATCAGAAAGTTACATTTGGAGCGGAATCAGCAATTAACTTTTCGAGCGGAATCAGGATATTAAGTGATTTTGCTTGAAATGACATTGTGTCATTTCGAGCGGAATCAACACTAATTCACATATCCTCAATTTCCCTGCACTATACAATCAGCCCTACACTAAGACTCAAACAAAGATGAAGTCGACAGACAACTGCACCAACAGACTCCCCCTTGAATGTTGACGGAATCTTCAGTGAGAGTCTTCAATCATGACAACTCTTCAATCTTGATCGGTCTTCTTCAGGAACTTTTCCTGGAATCATGTACCCGGATCTTTCTCTGGCTCTAACTCTCGTCAGACTCCCCCTTTCACCATGCTGGGATCGCCGTCTGGAATTTGTTATCACCTTTGAAATTATATCCTGGCATTTTCTTTGATTAAGCTCTCCGCAGGTTCTGATGCATTTCCTGGCTTTTCGTAGCAACATGATCAGAGACCTACACATCTCAAACTCTCAAACATATAACAAACAATATTGTGATTCAAATTAATTAATCATCTAAACATTTGAGGATTTACTCATTAAAGAACTTTTCCAAAATTTGAATCATTCTAAATTCTGATTCAACTTAATGAATCATTTTAAACATTTCAAATCAATTATCCAACCCAACTGTTCATCATGTTTAGCCTTTGAAATTTTGAAAATCAGCTCTTCAACATCAGTTGTCGAAAATCTTTTTTGAATTTTTCAGACTAACAGAAATTTAAATGCAGAAATGAAATATGTACAAATAGTATTTTTATGAGTTTGTGAAAGAGGATCATATCAGTTTTGAGACACATCACAAGCGCCGTTAAGCTTTTAATCGTTTTAAGTTTTAAACTATTCACATAGATTGACGATATTGTTGTCCACATAAATTCAAACTAAAAACTTTCGAAATGCTTACCGATACGTTTAGGTATATTAATTTTGTACTAAATTCTTATGGACCCCACGATCTCAGCATATCCCCTCATCATGCATTACACTGACTCAAGTAATGCCTTTAAACTTTGATCAACTATGATTTGTGCTAAAACAACGCAGAATGTTTAAACATTAACAATCAGGTCGATACTTCAGTATACGCAGAGGTGATCCAAAGCTTAAACGAAACACCAAAGAAAATAAAGCAGAACGTTTAGGCACTAACCTCCAGGTCGATACTCACGTATACGCAGAGGATGTCCAATGCTTAAACAAAATAAAGAAATAAAACAAGTTTAAATCTTTGCAAAAGAAATACACAATCACAGTGTCATTTTCAGCAAAGTTGTGAAAACTCACAAACTTAACCAGTTTTTATGCTTTTTGGCATTCAGCGATTACTGAGCAGGCACACAATCAAGAAGGACAAAACTAAGTACTATGCTTTTGATCATGTTTTCCACTGGAACTAGGCTTTTTCTTTATGTTTGTATCGTTATTGCAAATCTACTAGTCTAACTGAGCCTATCGTCACATCTTTAGTGAGACCGTTTATCACTTTTAGACTTTACATTTCTTTAGCATGCTGTGATAGTCCACTGATTTTCTATCATTTCCTCTTGTTTCAGCAAAACTCATTTTTAAATTTTTCATGTTTTTGACATTTTCAAATTTTCTAATTTTTTTTAAAATTTTTACTCCCCCTAAAATCAAAATATGTTTCAATTTTGATTTTCTGGGAAAATTTGAAACAAACTGTACAAACTTGACAACTTGATGAGAATCACTTCAATTCTCCATCCACCTGGCGTAAACAATCAGAACTCCCCCTTACAACAAACTATTTTCCCATTATGATTTCAAAACACTTAAGTTTGTTTTAATCAAAATGGTTTTTCCGGAAAAATTAGTTTGTTTACTAAACATTTGTAGGTTCGGGGTTATCTCATCATCTTGTTCTTTCATTCATTTTATCGAAAGTTAAATCAAGTACAATTTAATGTCCTTGATAAAACGTTTCTCAAGAAAGATGCCGATTCATGTTCCACGCTTACCAACCTGGGAACTCCGGCAAGTCAGGTTTTTCTATTTAAACAGATTCACCCAAGCCTGACGGTCCTTGGGTGATTTCGAATTCTTGTTCAACAATGGTGGAAAGTTTGCATCATCCATTGTTAAACCAGAATTCTCGACTTTTACCTCAACACATGGCTCTTCTGGCTTTACCATACCAGAATCATTGCATGAATGTGGCTTGGCTGACTTTAATAAGCCAAATTCATTGTCGACATGTGGCTCCTTTGTTTCCGAAGAAACAGATTCATCGCCAACAACTTTCTTTTTCTTCTTTCTCTCTTCTGTCCTTAGATTTGTATCTGATGAATTCGTTTTGCTTGATTTGTTGTTCTTTGGAGAGCAAGACGATTTATCAGAACTTTTATCTGCTTTTCCAGATATACCCGAGGACAAAATCTTCTCCAAATACTCTCGCGCCTTCTTCCTCTTCTTTCTTAGTCTGTCATTCTGCCCCTGTGAAAGTTTAACTTTCTTTTCTTGAATTGTATGTTCTTGAACTTTAGATTTTTGAACCTTCTGTTCTTTGGGCTTGACATAGACTGGAATCTTTGCCATTTTCTGAGATACCACCCTCGATCTTCTCATAGATCTCCCTGGGCAATCTCTGGCAATGTGACCTTTGATGTTGCATTCAAAGCATCTTCTCGTCTCAAAATTCCTTCTCTGGCAATCAACAGCTATGTGTCCTTGATAGCCACAATTGTAACACACTCTGTTGTTATACCGTTCTTCTTTTTCAACCCAAATACTCAAATCATAGCATTGATTTGATTTGAAGTACTGATCATTTCTCAACTTGCTATCATTGAAATGATTAATCTTGGGTGAATTCCCATTCCATCTTCTCCTTTGAGCTGGATTTTGCATTTGAGCACTGTGGTTCAACCTGCACCACTTTTCACCAACTATTTTTGAGTTTTTATTTTCTGATTTTTGTGATTTTTTAATATGATTGGATGACTGAACTGATGAACTTTTATTATCTTTTTGGGAATTTTTCAAATTTTAACTTTTTGTTTTTGTTCTACAGTCTTCTTCAAAGGTTTCTGCGTAGAGCATTCACCTTTTTCAGTAGAATGTAAAACAGTTTCTTGAAATTTTTCTTTTAATTTCAAAAATATTTCTTGTTTTTCATTTTCATCATTAGCTCCTTCATCACAATCCTCAACTTTGACATTGTCAAAGTTTGTGACATTGTCACTTATTAGAACCGAATTGATCGGTTTGGACAGGGATGATTCAAAAACTCTGAAGAAGTCACAAAACCTTTTAATTTCTTTTCAAGTTCATCAATCTTGTTTCTTGAATTCTCAGCTTCGTTTTCAAGCTGAGATATTCTTTCAAGATGAGACTTGATTGATTTTTCATTCTCATTCTTCATGTTTTCAAGAACAGCCTTTTCATTGTTCAAAACTTTTATCTGTTCTTGAAACTTTGTTTCATTTGCTTTCAAAATTTTGTTTTCTAGCTTTATCCAGAAATCTTCATTTTCTGAAGATTTCTCTTTGCTTTTAAAAACTTTTTCTTCTAAATCTTTGATTTTCTTTCGAGCACATTCACCTTCTTTTTCAAGTCTAATAATTTTCTGAAGATGGGAATTTATCATTTTTTGCTTTTCGATGTTATTTTGACTAAAAACATTTCTCCCATCTTCAAGAATTTTTATTTGACTTTGAAATTCTTTTTCCATTTTTGATTTTTCATTTTCAAACATTTTGATTTTATCTTCTTGGATTTTTGCATTTTCTTTCAATTTCTCGTTTTCCAATGTCAAACTGTTCAAATTATTCACCAGTTTGACATATTCAGATTTCAACTTTTCACAATTATCTCGTAAGACAAGAATCTGTTTATCATCAGATTTCTTTTTGTCTCTCAAAACTGAAATCTCTTCAGTCAGATCTTCTCCCATTTGCACATCATTTTGACTTTTCTTATTTTTAGCATTGATCACCATCTGTTCTTCAATCTTTTCAATGAGTTGACAAATCGTCAATCGAGAAAATTCTCCGGAAATCTTCAAATTCAAGATATATTTTCCCCATTCTTCTTGAGGTAAAGCACTGACAAATTTCTCAACCCATTCTTCTGGTCTTTTGGTTATATCAATTTTAGACATTGAACGGACCAGATGGCTATACCTCTCAATGATACTCTTTGTATTTTCTCCTGAACAACCTGAAAACGAATCAAACTCTTTCTTTAATGTAACACCCCGTGTTTTCGAATGTCAAAGTCAAAGTCAAAGTCAAAGTCCAAGTCAACTTTGACTATTAATGTTTCTTTTTACTTTTCGTATTATGTGGAGTAAGTGTTGTCTAAATGAAATGATCGAATGTTTAACCAATGCGACCGATTTACGACTGTGAATAGTAGGAAGTAACAATGCGATAAAGTTAATCAATCAATAATCAAGTTAATCGACTCATCAATCGAACTCGAGACTCGAACTATGCGAAATTGGTGTGGTAATACTTATGTGTGTGTGTGCCTTATGTGTTACTTGTGCGTGTTTACTTTATGTTTTGTGTGGAATCAATCGAAACTTGAAAAGCAATCAAACTCAATCGGAACCGACATCGAAACGTGATTTGTAGATGATTGTATGTTAGATATAGTAGTTGGGACCGAAAGTAATTTGACTAGGAACTCTATCGTATTCGTATCATCGTCCGTCGAAATCGAAATATCGGAAACAGTCGCGAAATACTCGAAAAGGGGTTCCTGATCGAACAGGAATCACTGATCGAACAGGCTAGCCGATCGAACATGCTGTTCGATCGAGCAGCCCAGCCGATCGGAGATCCTGGCCGATCGGCTACCACTTTCCTCTTTTGGAGCCTATAAATAGCCCTGTCATTGTCACTCTTTCTACTTTTGGAAAGCTCTGACCGAACCAGCCCTTGTTCTTCACCTTTTCTCAGATTTCTCTCAACTCCGATAAGTTTTCACTCTAATTCTTGTACGTTTTTGATCATTACATAATTCTACACCTTTCTATCTTTCAAAACTTGATTTCTAACCATGAAATCATCAAGATCTAAGTGTTCTTGGATGGTATCATCATGGTGTTCTTGAAGAACATCATACTTTGGCCTCATTCAACCATGAATAGCTTAGATCTGACCGATTTCCACATAAACAAACAAAGATCTTCCATAGATCTAAACATTTTCACACAAATCCAAACCTTTTTTAAGAGGATAAAAGAGTTGAAAGAAATAATTACAAGTTTTTCTCAATCTTTTACACTCAAAACCTTAAAACCGATAGAAACAAAGCTCGAACCAATTAACTAATCATTCTAACAGTCAAGAGGTTCAAGATTCGGATTCTATCCACGAGGTTCACCGATTTCGGGTTAAACATCAAACTACCGTTCCGAACAGTTCACCGGTCGGACTTGGGTGATTCCTGTCCGAACCTGTGAAGCATGTAAGAACCCACGTTCTATGGTTTAACTCGCTGTCAAAATACCTTAAAATCATGACAAACAACCAAAGCAGCCAAGTGTTAGACGAAAGGCCGAGCAGGTCAGAAATGCTGGCCGAACGGCTAGGCTGTTCAAACGAACAGCCCAGCCGATCGAACATACCAGCCGATCGGCTAGCACATGGTCCCACACTTTTCAAAACTTCATGAAGTATGCTATTGACGAAGTGATGTTCGATTGAATATGCTACTCGATTGGTAAACATTACTCTTCGGATCATGAGATACTATGCTTCAACACTTAATCGATTTTGCAACTCGTTCGTAGTATGGAATGCTAGCCAATCGAACAGGCTGTTCGATCGAGTGACATCCTTTTGAGAACTACTTCTGAAGTTCCTAACCGATCGGTTAAGCCGGCCGATCGAACAGGCCGTTCGATCGATTGACCTGAAAGGTAAGAACACTTCAGTGTTCTCAAATACTACAACGAAAACTTCACAAGTTCAAACCATCATACACAAACACATCAGAGGAAGAAACAATCCACTCGGATGGTCCAGTCGATCGAGCTACCAGCCGATCGAACATGACTGCTCAAACGGACTTTCAAGCCGATCGAACAGCCCGTTCTATCGAACCTGCTGTTCGATCGACCAGGCTATTCGATCCATTCACACTTGTTTACATGTCCGTGTTACTCATTGTCGTGCTATCGAACTATTCAGGCTAACCCTACTCTCAGCGCTCCCTTCAATCCATAATCAATCACTGTGAGTATACTCGAATCCCTTTTTGCTTTAGCACTTTTGGGTGTTACATATGTTACTTATCAAAATCACAAACGAACACACTATTCAAACTATTTGAACGCTAACCGATTGCATGTATTACGTGACTAAATGTATGCTTATTGTTATGTTTACACGTGGAATGCTGTCTACCTGCCTTAGCAACGTAGTACTATCGTTTGGACTCAGCGCCCGTTCACACGGGGGTTGTTAAGGACAAATACTTGCATGGATTACGGTGGTAATCATGTATTGCGAACTGTCTTGGACAGTCAACCCGCAGTCGTTGGTATCGATAGGACCATGTCGATAATTAACATGCATCATTTCCCTCTGTGTACGTGCTGGTTATGCGTAAACTATTCGAACTCTATATGCTATTATTAAACTTGTATGCTCACCTTTACATTCTATGTGTTGACTTTATTTTAATGTATGTGACAGGTGTTTAAGATGTTTGCTTGCTAGGGAAGTGAAGCTAGAATAAAGCCTTAGAAGCCCCCAACAAATAGTTGTCTGTCAGGAACAAGCAT
This sequence comes from Helianthus annuus, assembly GCF_002127325.2. Classification (NCBI taxonomy): domain Eukaryota; kingdom Viridiplantae; phylum Streptophyta; class Magnoliopsida; order Asterales; family Asteraceae; genus Helianthus; species Helianthus annuus. The sequence goes on along the minus strand of NC_035440.2, from coordinate 78,095,371 downwards.
CTAGGGCATAGTTGTCTGTAGATCTTGTCAGGCTGGGTCTTTAGGAGCATTTGAACAATATTTATGTTTTGTATTAACTTAAATCTGAGTTGTCGGAACAGAACTACTTGTTTGGATGTTATCTGTAATAATGTATTTGTTTATTCGGGATACGGTATAGGACGTATCTTTAACTAGATTATATGGATAGTTGTTATGGAAACTTCTGAACAATCTGTTTCGCTCAGTGCCATGCCTCGATGATTCCATTATCGGTTGGGGTGTGACATTTAATACATTTATTTTATTAATTGTTTCACTACTCATATTAAAGAAATTTGTATCCATGATTCGGAAACACGTTTATCAAGACAGTCCCCTTACAAGCGGAATAACCTACAAACAGAAAACAATTTCAAGCAAAATAAGCTTTTCCACAAAATAATCCTGATTTCGCTTGAAATTCAAGCGGAATCAAACTGATTTGAAGCGGAATCAGACTTTGAATGAAACTACTGATTAAAACATAAAAGCTCGACAAACAATGATTAAAGCTTTTGATTGGGCCGCTTTGTCAAATAGACTATTTCTGCTTTGTATCTTGGGCCGACGACTTGATTGGGCCAACACTTTTAGATCAAAACAATTTATCACCTTGCCGACAAAAACTATTATGTGAAATTATTGATTGGGCTGTGATTTAAAGTACTACTATATCATTGGGCCGATAACATTTGACTTTAACAACTTATTCACATGAACCGGTTATTGATTGCAATTTGTATTGATTGGATCGCTGATTGGGCCATTAATTATGTTGAAACTTGGGCCAATGAACTCACATGCAATGTCTGATTTCAATTTGACCTCTCAATTTTATCGATTAACGAATCACATGCAATATTAATTAAAATGTCCAGACAACTTTCTAGCTTCACATGCAAATCGACAACTTGAATTCTGATTGGGCCGATAATAAGAAATCACATGCAACATTCAATTATGACCTGACAAACTATAAGACCAAACGATTGCTGATTGGACCAATAATGTGTGTTTACTCAAAAACAACCAATAAAGTTCAAGCAAAATCAGGATTTAACCCTCGAGCGGAATCAGATTTTAATCCCTTGGAGCGGAATTACACGAATGATTAAAGCGGAATCAAGACGTAATTTGTTGGAGCCAAATCAGCAGACAAATCTTTGAAGTGGAATCACCCGAATGCAGTTTAAAGCGGAATCAGGAAGATTTTGAGCGGAATCAGAATGATTCCTCGAGCGGAATTAGATGTTTGGAATGAAATCAGATGTTTGGAGTGAAATCTGATGTTTGGAGCGAAATCAGATTGATTTTGGAGCGGAATTAGGATAATTTTGGAGCTGAATTAGAACCTTAGACACCAAACACTTGATCTCGCTTGAAATTCAAGCGGAATCATCAAACCCTTCGTTCGAGCGGAATTAGATTCTAGGCCATTTTTAACCACTTTTAAGCTGTATTTTAAGCTGAAACTCTCAAGGGTTTGTAAAATGTCAATTTTACACAATATGTCAAAAATTTGGCCGATTTTAACCGTGAAAATTGGAACAGTTGTGAAAAGAAGGTGAAGGAATCAGAGTATTCCAACGAAAATGAGCTAAACGGTAAGAACTCTTCCTCCTGAGCTCTGGTACCACATGTAGGATCGTGAAACGACCTAACGAGTCGATCAGAAGAGTGCTCAGACAGAATCAGAGGCGGAATTCATTGATTCTGCCTTTGTTTAGCTTGTTTAACACTAGAGTTCACTAATTTGTCTTTATTTATTGATCTTCTAACAAATTACAAGCTGGAGACGTTTTGGCAGGGCTTCGCCGTCACATACATGAACTGAACTACTGAACTCCTTGATTCCGCTCGAGACTGCCTATATATAGGCTTGGGGTTACGCTTGAACATGCATGTGCATTTCGAGCGGAATCAGAAATTACATTTGGAGCGGAATCATAAAGTTACATTTGGAGCGGAATCAGCAATTAACTTTTCAAGTGGAATCAGGATATTAAGTGATTTCGCTTGAAATGACATTGTGTCATTTCGAGCGGAATCAACACTAATTCACATATCCTCAATTTCCGTGCACTATACAATCAGCCCTACACTAAGACTCGAACAAAGATGAAGTCGACAGACAACTGCACCAACAAATTGTAACATCCTATTCTTACCCAATGCCATTTCATTTGTTTTCTCTCTTGTTTCCCCTTTTTAGAATGCCTCCACGATGCGAAAATCAGGTACCTATTGAAGAGATGGCAGCTGTCATTATGCAGCAAATGACTGCTGCAATCTCGAACATCGTTGCTCAATGTAACCAAGCTCTCAACAACAATAATGCCCCCTGCAACTTCAAGACGTTCAACTCGGCTAAGCCATCAAAGTTTTCTGGGTCTCAAGAAGCGACTGCACTTCTACAATGGTTCGAGAGTCTAGAGAGCACCTTCAGGCATGTTCAATGCCAAAATGAGTGAAAGGTAGAATTCGCATCTAGTGTCTTTGAGAAACGAGCTTTGACATGGTGGAATGGTGTGATGAGAGATAGGGGTTCCGATGTGGCACTGGCTCAAACGTGGGAAGAGCTCCGAGCTCTGATGATGAAGGAATTCTGTCCTCGTCACGAGATCAGGGCCTTGGAAAGGGAATTCGACGATCTTAAGCAAGATAGCGGTGAGCATCGAGCCTACACGGGTCGTTATGAGGAGTTAAGTCTGTTATGCCCGAATATGGTTACGCCTTTGCATAAGGCAATCGAAAAGTACATTGATGGCCTCCTTGACCCAGTATAAGACATTGTGACTGGTAGTAACCCCACTACAGTTAGGCAGGCCATTGAGCTATCTGCTACCTTGACTGAATCTCAAATCAGGAAAGGTAAACTTTTCCGAAAAGGTGATAAGAAACCAATCAAGGAATCGAAACCCAAAGATAAACAGACTGGATCCTCCAAGAAGTCAAAGAAGCGAAAAGCTTCCCAGAACTTCGCCGTGGTTTCTCACAATGATCAAGCTGCCCCCAACCAACCAGCTCAACCCCCTGCTAGGAAGCCATACAACGAAACTGCACCCTTTGGCAACCAATGTAACCTTCATCATCATGCTAGTGTGAAGTGCCGCAAATGCCAAATTTGTGGACTTATAGGTCATACAGCAAGAGTTTGCTGAGCTGCAGTTGCACCAAATCAAGCTGACAACAATCGTGCTCATGCTCGTTTTCCACCAGGTTCTTGCTACAACTGTGGTGAGATGGGTCATTTTCGAAGAAATTGCCCAAAGCTTGCTCATGCAAATCCAGCACAGGGATGAGCATCTGACCGACTAAAAGACAACACCGTTTAGATATTATCACGTCTTATGTATTATCTTCTTTTGTTGTCAAGGTCCATGAAACAATTGTTATCGTTGTTTATAAATAAATCTTTTATTTACATTGCAATGTATTTATGTGGTTGCATGTATAAACAACATATCCCCTACAATACCGACAATCAGGGAATCGTATTCCTTGAAGAACAAACTACCCCCAAATTCCTCTATTTTATGATCTCTTGCGTTTTCCATGAAAATCCTAAGTACTCGTTTCTTCCAAGAAAACGAAGTACAAGGCGCAAGTTACAACTCTGGACGAAATACCCGAAGTACCACTATAAATCCTTAATAGGGTACCTAAGGGTATTTCCGTAAATCCTAAAATTGTTGTGTTCCTTAATTCGAATATTTACGTTTCTTTGAAAACAAAATCGAATTTTTGGAAGATCATCCTATCTTTTCAGATAGATTCTTGAGGACATTGAAGTCCATCAGCTGGTTTCCTGGTGTACCTTGAATATCCATGTTCAATCGACAACAAGTTAATAACAAATTAATAATCAAGTCAAACAATTATGTGATTATGTGCTTATGTGTTCCCTTTTATGTTTTTATGTGATCCAAATTTTTGTTATCCAAATCCTCGTAGAATCTTCCATATTTTCGTATAAGGGATTCATAGTAGAACATCCAAAGGTACTACCTTAAATCCTTAATGGGCTTCTACATAATAGTTAAGACCCTTGGATTATAAAGTACTATTCCATAATTAGACCCTTTGAGTGCTCTAGTTAAACAGATTGATCCAAAAATCTGGTTAGGAATATCATGTGATGATATAGCTGAAATACTCCTTGGCGGTCTAATTTTCTTCCCCTTCACATTACAAACGAAATGTGCGGACTGTGCAAGGAATTACGTAATTAGGGATGCATACATAATTATGGAATTCAGTGCACAGAAACCACAGCAAGTTTTGTCATGTGTCTAGAGTTGAATCAATTCATTTCCATTTCTGAAGAAATACCCATTGAGGAAAATGACTCATTCCGTTCATTTTTGTTTCTGAAGAATATCCATCGAGGGAAATGAATATCCTTGATTCTTCCTTCATTTCCATTTCTGAAGAATACCCATTGAGGAAAATGACTCATTCCGTTCATTTTCGTTTATGAAGAATATCCATCGAGGGAAATGAATATCCTTGATATTTCCTTCATTTTCATTTCTGAAGAATACCCATTGAGGAAAATGACTCATTCCGTTCATTTTCGTTTCTGAAGAATATCCATCGAGGGAAATGAATATCCTTGATTCTTCCTTTATTTTGCTTTTCTGAAGAATACCCATTGAGGAAAATGACTCAGTTCCGTTCATATTCGTTTCTGAAGAATATCCATCGAGGGAAATGAATATCCTTGATTGTTCCTTCATTTCCATTTTTGAAGAATACCCATTGAGGAAAATGACTCATTCCGTTCATTTTCGTTTCTGAAGAATATCCATCGAGGGAAATGAATATCCTTGATTCTTCCTTCATTTCCCTTTCTGAAGAATACCCATTGAGGAAAATGACTCATTCCGTTCATTTTCGTTTCTGAAGAATATCCATCGAGGGAAATGAATATCCTTGAAACTTCCTTCATTTCCATTTCTGAAGAATACCCATTGAGGAAAATGACTCATTCCGTTCATTTTCGTTTCTGAAGAATACCCATCGAGGGAAATGAATATCCTTGACTTTTCCTTCATTTCCATTTTGAAGAATACCCATTGAGGAAAATGACTCATTCCGTTCATTTTCGTTTTCTGAAGAATGTCCGTTGAGAGAAATAACAGGATTATGCCTTGCATATCTTTGATGGGTTATTCTACGCATATAAATAAAAACCCTAGATTCCATGCAAGAGAATTATTTAACACTGCGTCACAGACAGACTCCTACGAATAAATTTCAGGACGAAATTTCCTAAAGTAGGGAAGACTGTGACACCTATGCCTCTGCAACCATCAAACAAATACCAAATTTATGAAATATTGTGTTTCATACTTGGGATTTGTAAAAATATGTGTATCGTTTGCACATATCAATTCATGTTCGATTTCAAGCTTTAAATCGCTTTCTGGACGGTTATACGCGCACTGATGCGTAAATATAACCAGTTTAATGCAACGGACACTCCGGAATAGTGAAATAGGCTTAACATACCTTAAATAACCTTTACATAACTTAGAAATAAGTTTTGGAGGGTTTGGTGTGGCGAAATCAAGTTTATTCACTTACAGGGACTAATTTCGACAAACTGCGAAAGTATGCCGATTTGTATTGTAACGAACATTCCGGAACTTGATCATAATTTAAATATGCCCTAAATATCCTTTACATAGCTTAGAAATAGGCTTTGAGATGTTTTGTGCGCAAAAATAAACTTTCTTGATCAATAGGGACTAAAAGCATCAAAAAGTGCACTAGTATGCATTTTCGCGCATATCATACGTTCTGAATATATCCGGACATCCAAAAAATTTATGTAATCAATAAAATATTTTATTTTAGTGATTGGCAGGATAAAATTCCATTCGTCGCGTAATTTGGATCGTTTTTCGCGTCCGTTCGTGTTTCGTCGTAATTAACCAAACAACGCAACCGTACGACCAAACGAACTGACATCCGAGATATTTTTGAGCACATTTTAAGTTCCCTATACTTTAACTTCGTTTTAGATCTTTGAAATGGGGTTAACGGGGCTTAAACGTGTCAAAAATGTATCAAAAACCAAGTTTTGGGCATGCAGGGGCTAAAAGTGTAAATCTGTCAAAGTTCTTAGGCCTGGGGCGTAAGCCCAGGCTTATTCTTACGCGGCCGGCGAGAGCTGCCCAGATCAGAAACATTGAATCTGGATATCCAGCTGGTTTTTGATGGTTTTGAACATTGTCTTGGCATACCTTGGGCTATATTTGATGGTTTTTTAGGTTCCAATTGTTTAGAAATACCATGTGCCCAAGTGGAGGGCCAAGATTAAAGCTCAAAATTCGAGAAACGATCCTAACAGTTTACCGAATTCTATAAATACCCATGCCCTCCATTTGATTTCTTCACACTTGATCTAAATTACACTCTAACTTGGAGCCTTTGCTTCATACTTGAGTGATTTAGATCAAGATCTTCCTAGCTTGGACCCTTTGTAAGCGTTCTTTCGTTCTTTTATGCGTTTAGAGCCACGAAAGTCAAACGGAGTTTGACTTTCCAGCTTTGACCAGTTTCTGGTCAACACAAAGTTCATTTGAACTTTGCAACGTGAGCGTAATCACGAGGTTATAGTCCCTTGTGACTATACCTACTGATTACCACGTTGATATTAGGTGTAGTGACGAGTCGTAGTTTCGGCCAAAATGCGTATTTATATGCGTATTTTGTAACCAAACTACTCTTGGGTATCAAAACTGTTTTATTTTAATACCAAAACCTATTTTCTAACTTAACTAAACATGTTTTAGCATGTTTCTCGTCACTTTTAGTTTAATGCTTATGTAGAGTCGTAAGTCAAGCGGTCTAAACAAACTGCTTAGACGTTCGAACTAGACCCGTTTGGTCGATCATTAGGATCCGATCAAACATGTTTTGTGACCATAGTTGTATAGGAATGACCTTCCGAGGATATACCTTATGGTCCTTCGTTTAAGTAGTTATATGATAGGTAGTTTATATGCCTTAGGAAAATGACCAAAATGCCCCTTTTATGCATAATTGATATTTTAAGCATATGTAACCCAAACTTTTGTCACTTAACTGATTATGCAACATAATTAAACATGTTAGGCATATAATACTTGTCATAGGACTAGTTAGGCGTTCCTAAACGCGTTTTACGCGAACGACGCGTTAAAGTAGCATAAGCTACCTAAACTGGTCGTAATGGTCGTAAGCACTTAGGTTAGGTTTCATTTTAGTATGTAGGCTTGTTAGACCATATCATATGAGTTCCAATACTCATTTGGTTTACGAAACGTCATACTATCCGATCTTCCGATTTAGGTCCGTTTATTAACTTAGTTACCTATATTAAGTGTGGTTTGATTTCCGTGATCCCTCTAGCATTGCTTGGTAGTTATTCATGACTTCTAAGCATCCTCAAGTGAGTACATAGTCCCCTCTTTTACTGTTTTCAACGTTTTGGGGTGAAACACATGTTGCTTACTTGCTACTTTCATGCTTTCCACGTTTTCATATCATATAGTTGATATGTTCATTAGTACACTATTAGTACATGATTTCATTATGTTTTGCTATGTATGTTCACTTAACATGCTAGCCCATTGTTGTAATTTTTGAACTGTTTTGAACCATTGATGTATGTTGAACCATTGGTAATCAATTTGATATATGCGAAGCATTTGTAACCATTTGATTGATGTGAACCATTTGTAACCATTTGATATATGTGAATCATTTGTTACTGTTTGAACCGTTGGGTTAGGGAAGTGATTAGGTAACGGGGCGGGTGTAATGTGTTAAAAGCATGGTGGATACGCTTCCTATATATAAGTGCTTTTACACATTATATATCGTTGCGTTATCAAGATCACTTGGGTAAACGATTTTGAAACGATGTCACACAATGATGTTTTCTAAATAATATAAAACCGTACGAGTTTTGTTAACGAGTTTCTACGATATGTTTTACAATTTGATTTCATAAAACAAATGTTTTGGAGTTAAGAATCATGGCTACGAGATTTTATAAATCATATCCAACTTGATTTGAGTTGGTTAATTATGTCGCAATACTATACTTATCAAAATAAGGTTTTAAATAAGTATTGCAACATGTAAAACGAGCCATGAATCTGACACTCACATAAAACCTATGTACTCACAGGCATTTTTATGCTGACGTATTTTCACATGTGTTTCAGGTACCATAGTCGATGATGTTTGATGATGATACTTGTGTACGCTCACATAGGAATGGACGAGGCCTTAGTGACTTAATAACAATGAAAGTTTATTTGTTCCTGTTTTGTTTCTAATTCCAAATGTAATGTAATACATTTAATTCAATAAAATAAAACTGTTTAATCCATGGATGTGAAACAATGATTCTGTTACAACACTCCACGACGTTTCCGCCACGTTTTGTTGTTTTACGTGGTCGGGGTGTGACAATTTATGCGCAAAAAATAGACCAAAATGGATTTCATTCCCCACTACCATACCTCGTAACCAAGCATGAATTTCCCTCGAATTAAATTAATATTTAACTAAGTAAAAGAGGTCGTGAAGACTCACAACTTGCGTTCCATGCGTATGCTAGCAAAAATTAAAGTGTCTGAAAATAATTACTCCGACCTACATGCGCTCTAACTTTAATAAGACACTAGGTCTAAATACGTGTCTACCCGACAAGTCGTTCCCAAAGTTGGTCAAACAAAACGAGATATTAACATTTTAGTTAAAATGTTAAACATTACGACGTGTTGGTGGGTGATTATCCAAATGTTTATATATATATATATATATATATATATATATATATATATATATATATATATATATATCTATACTACTTAATAAGCATATAGGAAGGTCAAGAATGGTCATTTGCCATTGTACAACCATTTGAAGCCCATTATACAAGCATTTAAGCATGGATGTGTTGAAAACTTCTTTTAACACGCGGCCAATAAAAGATTAGGGTTTCTCCAATCACATCTCACATTTCAAAATTCAAAATCCCGTTCTCATCTGCTTTCTCTCTCTATCTCTCTCGAGATTCACATCTCACGTTTCAAATTTTTTGTTATCCGGCCCCTATCTGCTATCTCTCTCTCTCTCTCTCTCTCTCTCTGTGACTCAAGAAGATCAAGCGTATACAAGGGGATCGATGAAGATTTCACCATATCGATGAAGATTCCGACTTCTCTCATCGGCGGTTGTAGATGCTGGTTGTCTGGTTGATCTCGGTTTTGACCATTCGACAAATCCTGAGGTAAGATCTTGAGTTTTCATCACTGATTGCATGTTTTGGTTCATTAAGTAATCGTATTTTATGTTGGCCGTGAAGAAAACATTTCCCAAAAGGTTGGGAGTGGAGTCGGGTGTAAGAAGTAGTGGGAACAAAACTGAACGCAGAGTAGCCAGATCTTTTTTAAGTTTCCCCCAGATTCTCCACTTTTTTTCTCACACACGCTTCAATGGCGTCCGTACAACAGTTATCTGCAATCAAGGTACGCAATCATCACTTCGATTCAACTCTTAGGTTACTAAGGCTCGAAAGTGCTTATGGTTGGTGCTGGTGGTATCGTTTGCGAGCTTCTCAAAACCCTAGCTTTTTCAGGTTTTCGGGATATTCATATTGTAAGTCAACTTTGCGCTAATGTTAGTGATAGTTATTGTTGTTATCATTGTTTATTATTAAATCTTCATTGACTTATTCTGTTGTTTTGAGTGTAATTAGTGGTTTGTGGATGCTTGGTGGTTGCTTTTTGACCTTAGGGCTTAGTTTGTTTGCTATGTCTTGGTGTAGTTGGTGTTAGTGATACTGGTTGTTGACACAATTTAACGAGGAGATTTGTTTTTATATGATTAATGGATAATAATAGTTCTATTATTTTTAACTATTTTTTTTATTGTTTAATTTTATGATGATTAATTGTATATGTTTGTTTTTTTGTTTGTGTTTAGCTGTTATGATAGTAAACTTGACTGGATTTGGATGAAGATGGTTTTTTTTGAAAATAGATACACATTTACTGAACCAGGTTACTTAATTTCATATATGTTTGATAATGAATGTTAATTTTACTTTTGATGGAAAGAAGAAGCAAAACTCAAGATCCTCATTGAAAACTATGGTACTGGAGATTATTGGGTTGATCTCCCTCACAAATCTGTTAATTTTGTTTTTAGTTTTAAATACGAAATACAAAATAATTATTTTTATAAAGAATACGATATTCTTATGAATAAATTTTAACATTCGAGACATTGTGATGTAATTTTTTTTCGGATTTTAGTTCTTGCTGGTCCGTTTTTATATTTCTATACAAAATCCCTAATCGTCTTTCACAACCGCGTACATCTGAACAGTAGCAGCCGAGTGAGACACAACTTGACAGAAATTGGGCAGGGAGCTTTGTTGAAAGAGGGGTTCTAGGAATTGCACTAGCTCTCGCATACATCGCCAACTGCTAATTGTTTTGTTATATGAATTACTTTTTGCAGCGGGTAACATTTCTAGGCAAAATACACATTCAGATATAAATTGTTTGTTTCGATAAGGAGTCTAATATTCAGTGGCTTTTATTCAGTTTCGTTCTTGAGCATTTTTAGTGTATTTGTTATGTTCTTGATTCATTCCCAGGTTTAAGGGTTGCTTATTAGTCTGGTATCTTCCGCTAATTATATTGTGTTAAATATCTAATCATCTTGCTGCGTTACTATCTAAATAGGTAGAAAGAATCGTTACTGAAGCTGACAAGTTCACAAAAGAAGACAAGGAAAAAAGTGACGCCAGATTCAGTTGTTTACCAAACAGAGAAACAATTAAAGGGAACCTTCATATGTGAAAGAAAAGCTGGAGGCCAAACTCGGTGAGCTCAAGGTGGCCATATCTAGCAGGTGAACACCAACCATGGATGCACTCACCCAAGAGGTGATGCAAATGGGCCAGTCTCTCTACAACTAGCCTGGTACACCAGGGGCGGGCCAACCCCACCTGGTACTGAGTTGTCGGAATCATCATCAGACAAGGGGCCAGAAGGTGACTTTATCGACGCAGATTTACCGACATCAAGTGAGTTTAGATTGAAGATTTTACTCCAAATAACGAGTCAAATGTTTTTTTAATTAGAAGAGTATTTTACTACAAACAATGAGTCAGGCGCGCTTTTTAGGGCTTCTTGTAATTACTCTAGGCGTTGAGCTAAAAAGCCCCAAGGTGTGAGCCTTGTTGCGCCTCACGCTTAAGGTGCGCTTTTTAAAACCCAACATGTATGTTTATTATTGATACATAATTATGGATTTGCTTATTGAGGTATAACTGTGTATGTTGACAGGCCAAACAGACCCTGCTGATTTTGCAGTATGATGTAATGCAGGTCAAGGTTAGTATAAGTTTTTATTAATGTGTTTTGCAACTTGACTGTATTTGACCGTTTCACAACTGGTTACCATGTAGAGTTAATTTCTTCAGACCAAGTGACATGTTGCATCTGTATTTTTGAAGGAGGAACCAAAGAATGATGACATAGCAGCTGAAAATGAAACTGATTCGGACGGTGAGGACGGTGACATTCTCAATGAAATGCGTGAAGTTTTGTATACGGTTTAAAGTTTTAATCATCAACATAAGTACTTACGTTACTTTTAAATGTTCATCTACAGGAGGATGATGCAGAACCAGCCTCTAAAGAAGAAGAAGAAGGGAGCACGATGACGATAGTGATGGCTCAGACGAAGAAGATGATGGTTCTAAAGAGGAGGATGAACCTAAAACCAACAATATCCAAAACATTGTTTGTTGGCAATCTAAGCTATTCTGTTGAAGAAAATGATTTGTATGTACATCTTATTTGTGAGTTTTGCAACTTTACCGTTATGGACCGTTTCATTTGATTGATAAATTTTAACCGATTCGGCCTGGATGAGGTTTTTTTTTGCTCTTGTCATAGAGGGAAAAAATGGCAATTTGAATTTATGTTTTTTTTTTCTAAATTTGTCAGTAGTCCCGAGTCTGTCATCAAACGATTTGAGCAACGAGAATACGCAGTAGATAGTAAAGGTGTCGTGGAATACATTAGAGCTCTTGTTGCCACTGACACGATTTCTGAATATAATTTGGAAAGCCTTCCACTCTTTCTGCATTGGTAACTTAAATCATTATCGAACTTTTCTTTATTGATTACTCTGAATAGTTGTTTATTGATCATGGTAAGCTACATCTTATTAATTAAGTTTGTTTAACTGGAATGTGTTTGATTCGGCCAACTATAGGCCCTTTGAGAGTTCGATTCATCACCCGGTACAGTCAAGCGGAAGCCTATATGCCGAGCTTCTTCCGAAGAAAAGGTTAATGTTAAGATTCTTTGAGTTAAGAATATACTTAAGTTAAAAGTCATTTCCTTTTTGCTACAGGAAGTGGCTGAGCTTGTACAAAGGACACATTTACTCTGTTTAATTGGACGAGGATGATTGATTGATAGTGCTTGGGCGTCGTTTACCAAAAAACACCCAATTTTGGGATGACTACGCATGGTCAAAGTTCCATTTATCAAACCAGAAAGAAACGAGTAAATCCTTTTTTAGGCTGGCTAGACGGCAACATATTGGCGATGGACGGATCAGATCGAATAACGGAGACTCATCAAGTGATAGTGATACAGAACAAAGCCTTACTGCATATTATGCTGTTGCAATCACACTTGCAAATTCACCAGAGGAAAGAAAATGACGTGAAAGTCGTTCAAAGCGTTTTGAAAAGAATCATGGCAACCGAGCAGCATCTAATCTTGTCAAAACCAAAAACACCGGTAGAAAATTCTCTACTAGAAGTGCAAATTCCTCTGTGTTGGCAAATAGTAACAGTTTCGATGAGGGTACCGCCAGCCGGGGGGGGGTAACATTGCATTTGTTCAATCAGCTTATGAACTCCAATATCTTTCGGTACCCGTCGAAATTGAACGTGCTTGCTTGTAGGTGTTGTTATTTGATGTCCTATAATTGTAGTTGATGTTTGAGTTGATCATAATGTAAGTTATGGTTATTTTTTTGGTTTGATTTTTATGAAATTTATGCGATTCAGACCAGTAAAGATTAAATAGACAGAGGGTATTTGCTTGATATGGCAGATTGCAGTGATACCACAGTCTCTTTTCTTACTATGATAATATGCCTCCAAAAGGTAAAATTTATAACATCTACTAGAGGTGGCGAAATGGATGGGTTGGGTAGGTTGGATAACGGGTCAAAACATGTAATTATTGGGTTTGTAAAACAGAACAGTTTTGGTTGACCAGAGTTTAGTTTTTTTATAGACTTTCTTGTTACTTATTTATGTAGCATTTGCATGTCCTGATTTCAAGTGTTATATTATTTCAAAGACATCTAATTGTTAAAATAAAATGCTCTTGATTTACGTTTTCAGGCATTTTTTGACCCGTTTCTTTTTTTAGCTTTTACTACCAAACAAAAACATGAATGGCTGAGAGTGTACTCTTGCACCTTTTTGTCAAATGCTTCACCTTTTTTGCTTTGGCCTCAAATATCCAACAAGGAATTAGCCGAAGTGGATTTGGAAATGTTGATCGCAACCCACCTATGCACCCATGTTGCCACCTCAAGTATGAAGCATAGATATAGTTTGTGTAATATCCAGTATGAGTTTCTCATATCTTGTTTTTTTACGGCTATGGGGCATGAATAGCGTCCTTTGCACAAACCTATATAAACTCATCTTTCTTTGGTTGATACCACTCACTCCAATTGTTAACAAATGACTTGAATCCAAGATATTTTTGTACTCCACTTTTAGTTAATAACATGTTTAGAAAGCCCAATCGTCAGAATCAGTTCAGTTTATCAACGTATCATTTTATGATACTAAATAAATACTCTATTTTAAATACATGTTTCTTTTTAACAAAACTTATACAGAAATGTTAAGGGAAAAAATTTAACGAATGTAACTTATTAAAAGAATATCAAATACCTAAAAAGGAAATATGATTTAAAAAAGAAAAAAATATTAAAAATCGAAAATAAATGGAAGAGGAAATATTGTTTAAGGAAAGGAAAAAATGAAAATATGTAAAAAAGTTAATAGTAAATATAACAATCAAGTATTACAATATTAAAATAATAAATAATTAAAAAATAAATGACATGTAGCCTGTCTGACCCATTCTTTAAGCAAAAAAAAATTAGATTTTAGTTATAACCCAACTCAACTGAACATTCTATTGCACACCCTTAGAATTAGTAACAAATGTTGTGTTTTCCGTTGCATCGCGAAATTGGTTTTGATTATGGCTCAAAACCGAACTGCCTCGTACATAGCCCTAAACTCATCACCCTAAATGATATGTTTCCCGCCGCATCGCGCGGGTAAACAGCTAGTGTATATATATATATATATATATATATATATATATATATATATATATATAGGGTAGGGTTCTAGAGTGAACACTAATGTATTTGCGAACTGAGTGAACAAATCTGGGCCATTGATTTACACACGTGGATGACTTGGATTTAATCATTCAATCGTAAAATACACTAGTGTATTTCATCATTAAATCCTGACCATTGATCTACACACATGTATGGCTAGGATTGGTTCGCTCAGTTCGCAAACTACACTAGTGTGCACTCTTGAACCTAATCCTATATATATATATATATATATATATATATACATATATATATATATATATATATAGGGATGGTTCAAATGAAAACCACTTTTATTGTGAAAACTCGAAAACTAACTAAAAAAGCCTAAAAAAAACCTAAAAACATACAAATTTTTTTTTTTTTACAATATTTTTTAGAAAAATCGCTACTTTTTATATATGGAAAAAAATTTCAAAAAAAAAACAAAAAAAAAAAAGTTTTTGGTTGTACTGCACATGTGCACTAATACGGAAAGCCTAACCCACTTAACCCACCCCCCACCGACACCCCCAAAAACCTAAACCCCCCACCCCCCCCCCCCAAAAAAAAAAAAACTAAATTCACCCTCCACCAAAAGCCTAACCCCCCCCCCAAACCTAAACCCCCCACCCCACCCTCCCGAAAACCTAAAACTAAACCCTAAAAATAAACCCGAAAAAAACCTAACCCCCCACCCCCACCCCCAAAAACCTAAACCCCCCTCCCCCCACACCCAAAAACCTAATCCTAATCCTAAACCTCCAAAAAAACTAACCCTAAAAGCTAAACTAGAATCAAAAAGCTAATTTTAAGCATGTAATGCACATTGTAGTACATGTTATATTGCACATGTGCACTACTATAATAATAGTATTGAAAACAAGACGACACCATAAATCTTTTTTTATGTCATAAAAAATATGCTCGAATATACTTGAATGAAAGATAAGAAAATTTGTGATCTTATGGTGCCATTTTTGTTTTAAAATGATAACGTATGGAGAAATGGGAAATGTTTGAAAAGTTATATATTTTTTGTTCCAATTTTACCCCTCCTTCATTAAAAGTCTTCCCCCCTCTTTTTTAGTGGGTTTTAGTTAGTTTTCTAGTTTTCACAATAACTAGTGGTTTTCATTTGAACCTTCCCTATATATATATATATATATATATATAGGGGAAGGTTCAAATGAAAACCACTAGTTATTGTGAAAACTAGAAAACTAACTAAAACCCACTAAAAAGGAGGAGGGAAGACTTTTAATGAAGGAGGGGTAAAATTGGAACAAAAAATATATAACTTTTCAAACATTTCTCATTTCTCCATACGTTATCATTTTAAAACAAAAATGGCACCATAAGATCACAAATTTTCTTATCTTTCATTCAAGTATATTCGAGCATATTTTTTATGACATAAAAAAAGATTTATGGTGTCGTCTTGTTTTCAATACTATTATTATAGTAGTGCACATGTGCAATATAACATGTACTACAATGTGCATTACATGCTTAAAATTAGTTTTTTGATTCTAGTTTAGCTTTTAGGGTTAGTTTTTTTGGAGGTTTAGGATTAGGATTAGGTTTTTGGGGTGTGGGGGAAGGGGGTTTAGGTTTTTGGGGGTGGGGGTGGGGGGTTAGGTTTTTTTCGGGTTTATGTTTAGGGTTTAGTTTTAGGTTTTCGGGAGGGTGGGGGGTGGGGGGTTTAGGTTTTTTTTTTTTTTGGGGGGGGGTTAGGCTTTTGGTGGGAGGGTGAATTTAGGTTTTGGGGGGGGGTGGGGGGTTTAGGTTTTTGGGGGTGTCGGTGGTGGGGGTGGGTTAAGTGTTTAGGCTTTCCGTATTAGTGCACATGTGCAGTACAACCAAATTTTTTTTTTTTTTTTTTGAATTTTTTTTTCCATATATAAAAAGTAGCGATTTTTCTAAAAAAAATTTAAAAAAAAAATTGTATGTTTTTTAGGTTTTTTTAGGCTTTTTTTAGCTAGTTTTCGAGTTTTCACAATAAAAGTGGTTTTCATTTGAACCATCCCCTATATATATATATATATATATATATATATATATATATATATATATATATATATAGAGGCTGATTAATGTACAATACCTCCTATCCTATATTATGTACGCGATGTCCACAACCGTAGGATCTTTAATCCATCATAACTAATTTATATCATTAAATTAATCATATTAATATATTCAAATCTTGTCGAAAAGGTTAAATCGTCATTACGAGATCGTAATCTCTGTAATTGACCAAAGATAGTTCAAACGAACCATAAATCAATTAACACGCAAGATTTCTTCACAACCTCCCTTCTTCTTTCTTGCTTGCAACTCATAACTGCTGATTTGGAGTTATGAACACAATAACATCGATTGACCACGATCGAGAAGATGGATCCAGGTTGATTTACTATAATATGCGAATTCTGTGTTTTCAAAGAAAGAGTTGTAGACCATGCGAAATGCATTTGAACATGCGAAAAAAAAATTGAAAACAAAGAAAGGGTTATTGATTTTATAAAATGCGAAAAAAGAATTGAACATGCGAAAATAGGTCATGTTTTGATTATTATAACATGCGAAATATATGAAAGTATGGTTTAAAACATGCGAAAATAAAAAGGTGATATTGTTTTAGTTGTTTAATGTGCGAATTCTGTTTCGAGCCACATGCGATTTTATAAACATTTGATGCTGATGATTTCATATAGCTATATCCACGTTGATTAAAGTGCACAATAAGAAATTATGACTTGTAATGATATCTTTAACATAAATACCCAGAACTTACCACCCTACCTACATAATAATTTACTATTTTAATGTATAATACTCAGACATAACTGTGACAACTCGTAATTCGAACCTATTTTTGTGTAACGTTACGTGCTTATGTGAATTATATTAATGAACTGAATTCATGATTATGTTATATTGGGTATGTGTAATTGAATCAATCGCATAAGACTCACGATTGCACAATGCACGTCCGACCGCACAAGCCCAATTGGGCTACACTCTTATAACCGAAACCGAATGGGCAACCCAGGTTGGGTTCGGCCCATCCCCCTTTGATCAATTAACAATTAGAGTGTTTGTAACCATCAACATTGTTACCAATACACTTCACACACACAAGTTTACAAACCCTAGTGCTCTCCTTCCCTCTCTTGAAGCCGACGGCGAACATCCCCTTTCGGATCGAAAATCGTTGATCGGATCATTCCCTTCACACTCTTTTAATCGGTTAGTGTTTGGATCCTTCGGTTACCTGTTTGATGATGTTTGATGTGTGTTTACAATTTTGTATGTGATATAGAATTACTGAAACATGATTGATTGTGTTGATTGTTCATTTATAATCGGCTCATATATATATATTAGATTATGTTCATATAAATCGGAATTGTATGATAAGGATCTAGAACCGAATGCATGGTTGATATGATGAATCGGTTAGGGTTACATGCTAGTCTTTGAGTTCAATAGTCGAACGATTAGGTTGTATGTTCATATGATACTGATTCATTGTTCCTGGAATTGATTGAACGTGTTTGAATGTTGAATAATGTGATTTGATCTGATTATGAAACTGCCAAATCTGTTTGCTAATGTTACGGAGATAAGGAGCATCAAACAAGGAAATCTGTTACGACACGGGTTGCGAGTCGAGAACCCACTGTCTCGACTCGAGACCGCAACACCCACACACACAGCACAACTCGAGACCATTAATGCGAGTCCTGTTGCGACTCGAGACCGTGAAGTCTCGACTAGTACAGGATGACTCGAGACCTTCTTGTTGCGACTCGAGAACACCTAGGCCAACACTCGAGACCGCTAGTCCCGACTCGAGATCTCTGGTCTCGACTCGAGACCGTAACACGTGCACACTGTTTTGGACTTTGCACACTGTTACGAGCCCAACCATTTGGGCCGCATACTTGGACCTTATTTACGTGACTGTTATTGATCTGCCATGATTATACGTGTATGCTATGGTCACTACTTGTGTACAATACGTGTAGAATATACGTGCACTACTTGAATATGAACCTGACTTGTATGGTAACCATGGTAGGACGTGGTTGACCACCCTATAGCTTGATTGACTTTTTCTGTGTATCTGCCGAGCAAAACCAAGGTGAGTTCACACAGCCAAGGCATGGGGTTCCCAGGGTGGGAATGGGTTTGGATTATTTACTTGTACTTACCTAGCTTATGGAACTTAGTTATATGGTCCTCGGGTGAGGAAGGGTTATTGATAAGATACGACTAGACTAGTGATACTAATAAACTGATCTTCGCACACAGCCGGGGTTGGCTGCGATAATATGACTAATCTTCGCACACATGCCTAGGAAGGCTGCGAACTATATACTAAACTTCGCACACATGCCGGGTGGCCGCGATACAAATATACCTAGTCTAGAATACTTGGGAAAACTTCCCTTAATCTTCGCATACATTCCTAGAGGGCCGCGATGCAAACTAATACATACATGATCTAATGAACAAACATAAACTACTCATACTAAAACAATTACTGAACTATCAACTGTGAACTCGCTCAACTAGTTGTTGACTCTCTGCTGCATGCCTTGCAGGACCTTAGGTACATATGGAGCTTGCACATGGAGGAGCAGGTCGTTGTGGGACATGGATCGTGGATGCCATGTTAAACGTTTAAACATTTTAACTTATGATTTACTTTGGGTTTACATACTTATGCTTCCGCTACTCAAATTATGTTTTGTTAAACACCTGTTATATTGTGATGGGTTGAATTGATTACTTTTTTTATATACTATGTTCAATATGATTGGTGGCTTGATCCTGGTCATGTCACGCCTCCAAGCGGTGGTACTCCGCGTGTGGATTTTGGGGTGTGACAGATTGGTATCAGAGCCATTGGTTATAGAGAACTTGGTCTTAATATGGGAAAACGTTTTTATTAACACCAGACTATAACCAGAACAGTGCTCTCAACGATCCACAACGACGCTTCGCTCCACGTGCAAGACTCAACATCCTAGGTAATAAGGTTTATGTTTATTACCTGCTTGCTAGAACTACATAGAATTTGCTCGTAGTATGCTTAGATACATTGCTTACTATTCGTTATTACATGAGACACCTATGTGCTTACACTCTTCTGTCATCGCACTACTCGCGAACCATTCTCACTTACACTACTTTTACTATGAAGAACATGGTCTGGACGCTTAACATGACTCAAGCCCAGTTGACGGCTCTTATCAATGAACAAGTTGCTGCGGCACTTGCAGCTGCAACGCAGGAGGTATACCCTGCAGTCGTAACTCACCTAGGATCTTTAGATCCTACGTTCCTAAACCAACTCTTATGTTTAACCTCATTCCTTCTTACACATAGGTCAACACACAGCACCTGTCTGCACATTCAAGAACTTCATGGACTGTCGTCCAAGCACATTCAGTGGCACAGGGCAGTGGGACTCCTCCATTGGTTTGAGAAGCTAGAGTCAGTATTGAATGTGTGAATGCCCTGAGGCTCGCAGGGTCAAGTACGCCACTGGTACTTTGGAAGGAATCACGTTAACTGGTGGAACGCGCAAGTCAGATCTAGGGTGGCAGCTGCTAACGCCACCCCTTGGAATGATTTCAAGGAACTGATCAAAAGGGAATACTGCACACGGAAGACATTCACAAGTTGGAAGATGAGTTTTACCATCTGAAAATGACTGGGTCAGAAATTGAAGCTATACTAAAAGGTCAAACGAGCTGGCCGTGCTATGTCCAACTATGGTGGACCCTCCAATTCAAGCATATTGAGTTGTACCTCAAGGGTTAGCGTCGAGATTCAGAGCCATGTGACATCGGCTAATCTTGACAACATCCAGGCTATTCAACGCCTCGCTCATCGCCTCACGGATCAGGTAGTGGAACAGAACAAGCTGCCAAAACGCATCAGTGCTACCACTACTGCTGTCACCACCTCTGCTACTCCCAGTGACAACAAGAGAAAAGGGATGGGGATTCCAGCAAGGATCAGTTTCTGTTCAGTCTCAAGCACAGCAGCGCAAGACAAATGACTACCAGAATTCGGTCAGCAATCATCAGGCAGTCAGGGCAGGGTGGATATCGGGGATTCACCCACTATGTAACAGGTGCAATAGACACCACAGTGGACGGTGTCGCAAGGAACGTTGTCAGAGATGTCTCAAGTTAGGGAACGAAGCTAAAGACTGCAGGAGTTCGCAACCTGCAAATCAGAATCAGCAACTCTCACCACCAGCTCCACAAACCTGCAGCAGCAACACGGGGCAACAGGGGATGTTTTCAGTGTGGGGCTGAAGGTCATTTCAAGCGTGATTGCCCCCAGTTGAACCAGAACCAGTATCGCAACAACAACAATCACCAGGGCAATGGGAACAACAACAATGGGGGAAACAACAACAACGACAATGAAGCTAGGGGTCGTGCTTTCGTGCTGGGTCAGGGCGACGCAAGGAATGATCCCAATGTAGTTATGGGTAAGTTTCTTCTCGACGACTTTTACGTTACTGTTTTGTTTGATTCGGTGCGGATACTAGTTATGTGTCATTAAAAGTTAGTCAAATGTTAAAACGTACACCAACACCCCTAAACACCAAGCATGTAGTCGAATTAAATGGTAAAAGTGTAGAAGCCTCTCATGTAGTCAAGAGTTGTAACATCGTCTTAGCTGGTCAGACCTTCATGATTGATCTCATCCCCATTGCTTTGGGTAGTTTCGATATCGTCACAGGTATGGATTGGTTATCCTAACATCACGCAGAGATTTTATGCAAGGAAAAGATAGTTCGCATTCCTCGTTCAAGGAACCTCTCGAAGTTCAAGGCGACAAGAGTGGTGCTGTGGTTGGCATCATCTCCTTCATGAAGGCTCAGAAGTGTTTACGAAAGGGACACACTGCTATTTTGGCACTTGTCACTGATGCATCAGCGAAGGAAAAGAAATTGGGGGATATTCCAATAGTTCGCGACTTTCCTCAAGTGTTTCCAGAGGAATTACCTGGTCTACCGCCTCATCGCCAGGTCGAGTTTCAAATCGAGCTAGCACCAGGAGCAGCACCGATAGCACGTGCACCGTATCGTTTAGCTCCATCAGAGTTGGAAGAACTCTCTACACAACTACAAGAGCTCTTGGATAAGGGCTTTATTCGACCTAGCTCTTCGCCTTGGGGAGCCCCAGTACTATTTGTGAAGAAGAAGGATGGTACCTTCCGTATGTGCATTGACTACCGTGAACTGAACAAGGTGACGGTGAAGAACCATTATCCTCTTCCGCTATACGACTTATTCGACCAGTTGCAAGGGTCGAGCTACTACTCCAAGATAGACTTGAGGTCAGGTTACCATCAGCTGAGAGTCCGGGATGAGGACGTCTCCAAAACAGCATTCAGAACTCGCTACGGCCACTACGAGTTCCTAGTCATGCCATTCGGCTAACGAACGCACCGGCAGTCTTCATGGATCTTATGAACAGGGTGTGCAAACCCTACTTGGATAAGTTGTGATTGTTTTCATCGACGACATTCTGATCTACTCCAAGAGTTAGGAGGAACACGAGCAGCACTTACGGCTTATCTTGGAACTTCTTCGAAAGGAACAATTGTACGCCAAGTTTTCAAAATGCGACTTCTGGCTTCGTGAAGTCCATTTTCTAGGCCATGTGGTAAACAAGGATGGGATCCATGTCGATCCATCCAAGGTAGACTCGATCAGGAACTGGCCTGCACCGCGTATACCAACGGAAATACGCCAATTCTTGGGATTGGCAGGTTATTACAGGCGATTCATCAAAGACTTCTCAAAGATTGCACAGCCGCTTACGCTACTGACACAGAAGGGTGTCACCTACCGTTGGAGTAATACTCAGGAAACTGCTTTTCAGCACTTAAAGGATAGACTTTGCAGTGCACCTATCCTCTCATTGCCAGAGGGCACGGACGACTTCGTGGTTTATTGTGATGCATCCATTCAGGGTCTTGGATGTGTGTTAATGCAGCGCGACAAAGTCATTGCTTACGCTTCGCGCCAACTCAAAGTTCCTGAACGAAACTACACGACGCACGATTTGGAGCTGGGAGCTGTTGTTTTCGTGCTTAAGATATGGTGACACTACCTGTACGGTACCAAGTGCACTATTTACACCGATCACAGGAGTCTCGAGCATATCCTTAAGCAAAAGGATTTGAACATGCGTCAACGAAGATGGGTCGAACTTTTGAATGATTACGAATGCGCTATTAAGTACCATCCTGGCAAAGCCAATGTTGTGGCTGACGCCCTCAGTCGGAAAGACACTACACCTAAGCGCGTACGAGCATTGCAGCTCACCATTCAGTCTAGTCTTCCAGCACAGATACGAGATTCTCAGGTAGAAGCATTGAAACCAGAAAACGTAAGGGCTGAAGCCTTACGTGGCTCGAGGCAACAATTAGAACAAAAGGAAGACGGTGCCTACTATGTAACGGGGCGTGTTTGGGTCCCACAATATGGCGGTTTACGAGAACTTGTGATGGATGAAACACACAAGTCTCGCTACTCGATACATCCTGGTTCAGATAAGATGTACCACGATATCATGACGACCTATTGGTGGCCTAGCATGAAGGTCCACATCGCTACTTATGTCAACAAGTGCTTGACCTGTGCAAGAGTCAAGGCAGAGTATTAGAAACCAACAGGCTTACTTCAGCAACCAAAGATACCACAGTGGAAATGGGAGGAAATTTCCATGGATTTTGTTACAATCCTACCTAGATCCCAGCGTGGGAACGATACTATTTGGGTGATCGTGGATCGACTCACCAAGTCTGCTCATTTCCTGGCAATCAAAGAAACGGACAAGTTTTCCACACTAGCAGACATATACTTGAAGGAAGTAGTCTCAAGGCACGGGGTGCCCACCTCTATCATTTCGGATCGTGATGCACGATTCACATCAGAACTATGGCAAGCAATGCACAAAGCTTTTGGCTCTCGATTAGACATGAGCACGGCTTATCACCCTCAGACAGATGGGCAGTCTGAGCGCACGATTCAAACCCTAGAAGACATGCTTCGGGCATGTGTTATTGATTTCGGCAATAGCTGGGAAAAGCATCTCCCTTTAGTGGAGTTTTCATACAATAACAGTTATCACACCAGCATACAAGCCGCTCCATTCGAGGCATTGTACGGGAGTAAATGCCGGTCACCTCTCTGTTGGGCAGAGGTGGGGATAGTCAAATCACGGGTCCAGAACTTATAGTGGACACCACGGAAAAGATTGCACAAATACGACAACATATGGCGGCAGCTCGCGACCGTCAGAAAAGCTACGCGGATAAGCGTAGGAAGCCATTGGAATTTCAGGTCGGGGACCGGGTTTTACTCAAAGTCTCACCCTGGAAGGGTGTGGTTCGCTTTGGCAAGCGGGGCAAACTCAATCCGCGGTATGTCGGACCGTTCGAAATTGCAGAAAGAATAGGCAAAGTGGCCTACAGACTAAACTTACCAGCGGAACTCGGTGAAGTTCACAACGTTTTCCACGTGTCGAATCTGAAGAAATGCTTGTCAGATGAGACCCTCATAATTCCTTTGAAAGAGCTCACTATCGACGAACAGTTGCACTTTGTCGAGGAACCAGTTGAAATCACGGACCGGGATGTTAAGGTCCTCAAGCACAAGAGAATCCCTCTTGTTTGAGTTCGTTGGAACTCCCGTCGTGGCCCAGAGTTCACATGGGAACGCGAAGATCAGATGAAAGAAAAGTATCCCCAGTTGTTCGCGAACAGTACAACCACTACTGAGGCTGAAGCTACCACGGAATTTCGGGACGAAATTCCAGATCAACGTGGGGAGGATGTGACACCCCAGGAAAACCAGTAAACGATACAACTTACCTAGCTTCCTCAGTGAGTACGTATCAAATTTCGGGACGAAATTTCTTTTAAGTTGGGGATAATGTGACAACTCGTAATTCGAACCTATTTTTGTGTAACGTTACGTGCTTATGTGAATTATATTAATTGACTGAATGCATGATTATGTTAATTGAATCAATCGCACAAGACTCACCGATTGCACAATGCACGTCCGACCGCACAAGCCCAATTAGGCTACACTCTTATAACCAAAACCGAATGGGCAACCCAGGTTGGGTTCGGCCCATCCCCCTTTGATCAATTAATAATTAGAGTGTTTGTAACCATCACACATTGTTACCAATACACTTCACACACACAAGTTTACAAACCCTAGTGCTCTCCTTCCCTCTCTTGAAGCCGACGACGAACATCCCCTTTCGGATCGAAAATCGTGGTTGATCGGATCATTCCCTTCACACTCTTTAATCGGTTAGTGTTTGGATCCTTCGGTTACCTGTTTGATGATGTTTTGATGTGTGTTTACAATTTTGTATGTTGATCTAGAATTACTGTAAATATGATTGATTGTGTTGATTGTTCATGTTATAATCGCTCATATATATATATTAGATTATGTTCATATAAATCGGAATTGTATGATAAGGATCTTGAACCGAATGCATGGTTGATATGATGAATCGGTTAGGGTTACATGCTAGTCTTTGAGTTCAATAGTCGAACGATTAGGTTGTATGTTCATATGATACTGATTCATTGTTCTGGAATTGATATGAACGTGTTTGAATGTTGAAGAAATTGTGATTTGATCTGATTATGAAACTGCCAAATTTGTTTGCTAATGTTACACAAATAAGGAGCATCAAACAAGGAAATCTGTTACGACACGGGTTGCGAGTCGAGAACCCACTGTCTCGACTCGAGACCGCAACACCCACACACAAACAGCACAACTCGAGACCATTAATGCGAGTCCTGTTGCGACTCGAGACCGTGAAGTCTCGATTAGTACAGGATGACTCGAGACCTTCTTGGTTGCGACTCGAGAACACCTAGGCCAACAACTCGAGACCGCTTAGTCCCGACTCGAGATCTCTGGTATCGACTCGAGACCGTAAGCACGTGCACACTGTTTTGGACTTTGCACACTGTTACGAGCCTAACCATTTGGGCCGCATACTTGGACCTTATTTACGTGACTGTTATTGATCTGCCATGATTATACGTGTATGCTATGGTCACTACTTGTGTACAATATGTGTAGAATATACGTGCACTACTTGAATATGAACCTGACTTGTATGGTAACCATGGTAGGACGTGGTTGACCACCCTATAGCTTGATTGGCTTTTCTGTGTATCTGCCGAGCAAAACCAAGGTGAGTTCACACAGCCAAGGCATGGGGTTCCTAGGGTGGGAATGGGTTTGGATTATTTACTTGTACTTACCTAGCTTATGGAACTTAGTTATATGGTCCTCGGGTGAGGAAGGGTTATTGATAAGATACGACTAGATTAGTGATACTAATAGAACTGATCTCCACACACACGCCGGGGTTGGCTGCGATAATATGACTAATCTTCGCACACATGCCTAGGAAGGCTGCGAACTATATACTAAACTTCGTACACATGCCGGGTGGCCGCGACAAATATACCTAGTCTAGAATACTTGGGAAAACTTCCCTTAACCTTCGCATACATGCTGTAACACCTCGAAATTTTGTGTCCAATAATGTGTTAACACGTGTCATGAGTTACACGTGGCATTAGATATTAAATAAAGGACTAAAGTTGACAAATCTTGAAAGTATGTAAATTCGAGGGTTATAAATGTCAACAAAGGGTAAATATACTGTATAGTAAACCTAAAACGATGCTCGTACCTTCAAACGAATAAATCATGGATCGTACGGAAACGAAACGCGGAAGAAAGTGAGAGATTACAAGCTGCAGGGGTTAACTGTGTCAACATGTTTAATTATACCTCTGAGTGACCCTTTGACGAACCTGAGGCTTGGTAACAGTAAAATACGCTCACTATAATGTACTATATAAATTCCGCGAAGTTCCGTTTTGAAACGAGAAAATTATGATCAAATTCGTACGAGAGGGGTTAAAAGCGTCAACAATGAAAGTTAAGGCTTTCCGGATAATAATTAAACTAACCAGGGGCTTAACAGTACGGGTAAAAGGCACAAGGCCCTTAATTGTAATTAACCGAGGGCCAAATCGCAAAGTTACCCCTTCAAACCCGAAAGGTCAGGTTATTAATTACCGAAGATTTCGTTAATCATTACAAAAGATTTAAAAAGATTTAAAAAGATTTAAAAACAACCCTTACGGACCGCAAAGGTCCTGCCTTACGGACCGTAAGAGGGTGAAAGATTTAGCTTGTCTCCGCCACAGGCTTACGGACCGCAAGGCCCAAGCCATACGGTCCGTAAGCGATGTCCAGCGACAGAAAGTTGGCTGTTGGCTGTTTAAAGCGGTAAAACATTAATGTATGGGTTTCCCAGAGGTATGGGCGACCCCTAATCAATCCCTAGCACTATAGGACACATGTTGATGATCAAGGAGCATGGGTAGACCTTGTTGTGATGATCTTGATGATCTAAATTGCCTATATAAAGGCCTCATTGCACAACCAAGTTCCTCACACCTTCTCTTGCATCTCTGATCATATCTGGAGCTCAATACTTCATTCTAAGCTTCACATTTCGTGCATAGAGCTTCTGTAAGTTTGTTCAACCCTTTGTGGCTTAGTTTTTGCTTAGTTTAGCTTAAAAGTCAATCCGTCGTAATTAACGATTGACTTTGCGATAAATCACGAATGGTCCAGTGATTTATCGAATCAAAGATAGTTATGTGTTGGTAATTATGTGGGTAATAAACCCCAAAAAGGGTTCCCTCTGATCACCACTCTAACTAGTTCAAATAACGAGTCAAACATGCTTAGAAAAAGTCAACAGAAAGCTATTTTGCGATTTTACATATAATCTGTAATGTAGATGGTATGCAACCTGTTTGAACCCTCATAAAACATGATAATAAGTGTATTAACACATCTAAGCTTGTTTGATCCGGCCATTTGCTATATTGACCCGGTTCGGAGCCGAATGTCGCAAAAGTTTGACTTTTGCTTTGACTTCAGTTCTGACCCGTCAAGGTTCGATTTAGATATGCCTTAGGACTCTCTTAGGACCAGGTTACATGATGGTATAACCCTCTGTGACCGGTTTGTTGTTTGTCCGAGTCTTTTACGCATTTCCGTTAATTGCTTAAAAGTTGACCGTAACGCCCTTTATAAATTAAAACGAGAATTTCGGACACGTGAAGGGATCACAACCTTGGTTACTGATTTCTAAGCATGTCCCTAAAATATCACGTCAATCCGAGGTCCAGAAAATGAGTTATGCTAATTAGCGCAATTTGCGAAACCTTAGTAATTAAATAGCGCAATTAGCATAACGCCTATCTAAACCCGGATTTCGACACCAAACCTTTTACTCACTGATGTAAAATAATATTTTGGGATTTTTAAAGATTTTTAATTATTTTTAACCTGCTCATAACCTACGGTTATGGCAACGGTTCGGTAAATACCGAATATGCCCTTTTCGGCCATAACTTGAGTTCTATAAGGTCTTTTGACCCGATTCCAGTTGCTATTGATTTTAAATAATAAATAAAGTATTTTGAACTTTATAAACTGATCGGGAAACTCAGATTTCCTGTAGAACTCAGAAACCTCTTTTATAATCTTTAAAAAGACCGAAATACCCCTACGGGGCATAGAATGAACTTAAACTCGTTACGGGCATTATGGAAGGTATCCTACTGATACCACAACCTCTTTAAAGCATATTGACTTAGGAAAATAGTGTAGGACTCTTACGGTTACCCGTTGCGCCTTTTGCGCGCACGGTTCGGCGTTTGTAACTAGTTTACATAGATTAGCCGATACGGGTCAAACCATATTGTTTCGACCTCAAATTCCAGAGTATGATTATTATACCCATATAAAACAAGTCCTTAAACTTGTTGGGTCAAAAATCACACTCCATTCACGGTTTTCGCCCTTCAAGCGATTAAACCGTAACTATCCTTGAAACCGACCGGTCTAAGCTACGGCAAATATAAAGACCCGTTAGGATTCTAATAGGTTATTTTAAACCTTCGTTCCAGAATAGGAGCCCAGTAAAAGATATCTGTGATTTAATCAATTAAGGACTATACTTGCAAAGGTAAATACTTTTAACTTATTTTCCGTATTACGTGCTTGGGTTACGGTATCTAAAATACCGCTTGGTCGGGCAATTGACCCCAACTCATTTGTAGTTGGGTATTATCGATGTGACCCGTTTAAAACTTGTTTTGTTGGCTTAACGCCTTTGGGGGCTTAATGACCATGTCCCGGATATCCTTGGCAGGATTTACGAATGGCCACGACCTTGACATCCCGGTGTAGGCGTACACCCGGCATTATGTCTATAACTATAAAAGCATAGCCGTTGGTTACCCGCCACGGTGTTATATGCTATGTGGTGTGTCTATTAAACTTTAACCCGGCACGACCCGGGCGACCGAACGCATAGCAAACATGTAATTCTTTACAAGATTTAATTATAAATTATCCCAAGTTATAAAAGAGTTTGTGCCTTGTGCATTCAAATCAATTTTAATAAACATTTTTCAAAAGTGTCGGTTGAAAGTATTTACTAGTGTAAACTGACGTATTTTCCCAAAAAGATTAACTGCAGGTACTAAACGTAATCGGCTGGCTATAGCTCCTTAGCATCTTAAGAAGTCTCGCAAACTTTGATGCCCTGTCTGTTGAACAATACTTTTTATTATTTTGATCCCCCTGTGGATACCATTCGACTATTTGTGATACATTCGATATTACAATCAATGGTTGAATTATATTTATCTTTATGCTTCCGCTGTGCATTCATATAATTGTGTGGTTTGACTATATTGTTGCCAACTACGTCACGGTAATCCCCCACCGGGCCCACCGGTGAGACACGTGGAAATCGGGGTGTGACAGGTTGGTATCAGAGCCAACATTGAGTGAATTAAACACTATCCTAATGTGTTTAATCTCAGTGACACAATTGCACATACTTGAGTCTAGACGAGAACATAGGACAAATTCGAATTGTTATTCCAGTTTGTTTCTTTTACTGTTTATTGTTATTTAAAGTTTTAAAAGCAGGAAATATGGCACCTGTAATTTTTCGAGGAAGAGGAAGAAGAGGCAGAGGAGAGATCATTACTCACCATGATCACGAAGCTGGACCTTCAAACACGCGAGCTCCTTCGACCACAAGGAGTGAAGAACCACAAAGACGGAGAAACCTTTTCGAACCTGCGAGGCACTCCACCTCGCATAGCTCGACGCCATCGTACCGTCACTCGTTCGGGCCAGATTCCGAAAATGATCCCAATAACCCTCAACCCTCCTACATGCCTCTACAGCGTTCGGTATCGCACCGTGCTTTTGACGACCCCACTCCTTACTTCAGAGGCCAGTTTAACCCAGCAGATTACATTCAGGAACCTGCAGGCTTTGTTCCGTTAGGACCACAGGATCACTTCTCAGAAGACCATATGGATGAGGACACTGATCCAATCGAACCTGCTCGTGGTACGCCCACACATCCTATCGAGATCTCAGATGGATCTTCTTTTCATGGCACACCTTATCAAGGGCCAGATAGCTTTCAAGCGCTGTTCAACCAGCACGAGTGGTACTTCACACCCTCCCATCAGACATCGCAACACGAGCAGCAACAACAACAAGATCCCTCCGAGGATCCACGCTTCGTGGCAGTTACGCCACCACCTCCGCCACCGGTTCAGCCAGTAATGCCTGATCCGCCGAGGCGTAGGAGATCGGGTGCTCGTATGTCCACCCGAGGAGGGGAATTCCACTTCAGCACCCCTCGACACTCTAGTAGTGGCCACTACCCGCCACTACAAGAAGAAGGACCTTCAAGTCCAGTACAAGAGGCGAACTCCGCACCAGTTGCACCATCTTCGCCACCATTTGGGTATGACCACCCAATACCTGCGTACACGGGCCCAACGGCATACAACCCGTTCGAACGGTCATCGCACGCACATTACAATTACAACTACGAGCGCGACCCATATGTGGTAGCGGCTAGGTATAATGCCCGCTATCCCGACGGAGCTTTTGGAAACATGGGGATACCGGACTACTCAGCTCATGGGTATCCAGCACCTCCTAGACCTCCAGTTCCGCAACCGGCGCCACAACCACGTGTTTCTCCGCCCGAACAAGAAGAAATCCTCCACCGCTTAACTCGTGTGGAACGGGATTTCGAGGAAGAACGAAAGAACAACAGGGGATTCCTTAAGGGTCTAGCGAACCTGTTGAAAGGCAAGAAGAAGAAACGTGACCATCAGTCCTTATATAAGTTCTAATGTAATGTCTATTTTAAATAAATCCCTGCGTGGACGTTTATCGTATTTCAGTCCCTACGTGGACTTATCTTTTAGTCCCTGCGCGGACATCTATCTTGTATTAGTGCCTGCGTGGACTTGTCTCTTTATTAACCTCTATGTAGGTATGTACTTGTTTAAAAGTCCCGTTTAGGGCAGCGTGTAATCGTATTTGAAGTTATGGAATGTTATGTTATAATTTCATTTTTGTTATTACTATATATGAAATAAATCAAAATCATTCCTTTTAAATTAAATCTGCCTAAATAAAGAATCTTAAGAGTGAAACCTAGCCAGGTATCGTTATAAGATCCGGCCAAGATGGTAAGACCTAATTAAAAGATTCGGCTTCTCTGTTAACCTCTGTAATCATGTTAACGTTCATGGCAGATGTGATTCGTTAAAATCGCACGCGTCATTCTTATATAAGAATCCTTCTAAGGACTCCAAAGCCCAAATAAATGATATAATAAATCATGGGTTAAATCATCAATAAAAATGATCATCTATTAAACATCCATTAGCGATGTAGTGCCTACGGGCCAACCTTATTAAGCATCCATTAGTGATGTCGTGCCTACAGGCCATAACTATTGTCGTATAAGACAAAAGACAGTGGTGGTCTATGACTCCCTGTCAGAAAGGGTAAAGGACTACGGTTCAAACCTTCATACCTTGATTCTCTGTAATTCGGCTAATATTATAATAACGTCCTCGTGACTAGGCTTTTATGCCACTAGCAATATTATTTGTAATTAGGATAAGTATGTTCAAATCCTAAATAAAAGTGAGTAACAAATTATCCAGATATGGTCTCTGTTACCATGGTTAATGAATTGCCATAAAAGACAATTCAATAATAAACTCCTAAATAAAATTTTCGTTATCTTCTGTAACAGATCCAAGTTACCATGGCGGATCCTAATGGAGAAAATAGTCATACGAGTGAAGACGAATATAATAACGTCCAAGTACATTTAACGGGCGCTCAATTAAAAGCTCTTGTCGACAACGCTGTTCAGGCAGCTCTAGATCGACAATATACCAAATCTCGGAGCAGGACCGTATCCAAACCACCCTCAAAGCCGAAAACACACTCAAAATCCCACAGCAAACCACTGTCCAAGCCCAAAAAGGACGACGATAATCACTCGTCCAATGAAAACAGTGTTCGTCGTGAAAGGGAGTATACTGATGCATCCCGTGCCAAGGGCTGCACCTACAAGTACTTTGTGTCTTGTAAACCCCGAGACTTCACGGGGGAGAAAGGTGCCGTCGATTGTATGACGTGGCTGGATGAGATGGACACCGTGGTGGACATCAGTGGCTGTGCGGAAAGGGATGTGGTAAAGTTTGTGTCGCAATCGTTTAAGGGCGAGGCCCTGGCTTGGTGGAGGGCGCTGGTTCAGGCCTCGGGAAAAGTTGTGCTATACAGCATGACATGGGAGGAATTCATTTCTCTCATCAAAGAAAATTACTGCCCTTAACATGAGGTGGAAAAGATAGAATCCGATTTTGTGTCATTGGTGATGAAAAACCTCGACTGCCAAGCTTACCTAACGAGCTTTAACACGATATCTCGGTTGGTTCCATATCTGGTAACCCCGGAGCCAAGGAGAATCGCTCGTTTTATCGGGGGGTTAGAACCCGAAATAAAGGCAAGTGTGAAGGCCTCTCGGCCAACGACCTTCAGATCTGTGACCGACTTATCTTTGTCCCTCACTCAGGATGCGGTCCGGCAACGGTCGCTGAGAAACAAAGAGGCCGAGAAGAGGAAGCGTGAGGACGATACCTCACGAAGGTCGGGCAAGAAACACCGTGGGAACGGTGATGGCAAGAGAGGGTCAGAGTCGAGGAAAGATGGGCAACAATCTGGAGAAAAGCCCAAGTGCAAAAACTGCCAGAAGTATCACTTCGGGAAGTGTAGGCTCGGGTCGAACTCACAGTCTCAGTCGAGGTCGTATACTTGTGGACTGTGCAAGTCCAAGGACCACAAGATTGTGGACTGCAAGAAAATAAAAGATGCGACCTGCTATAACTGCAATGAGAAGGGGCACATTAAAAGCAACTGCCCCAAATACGCCAAGAAGCCGGAAGAAGCCAAAAAGAGCAATGCTAGAGTCTTCAAGATGGATGTGAAGGAAGCTTTGCAAGATGATAACGTAATCACAGGTACTTTTCTCGTAAATAATATCTTTGCAAGAGTACTTTTCGATTCAGGCGCTGATAAGTCCTTCGTAGACCAAAAATTTTGCAAATTGCCGAATATGCCTGTCAAGACCTTAAATGTGAAATACGAGGTAGAGCTAGCAGATGGCACAGTAGAAACCGTCTCCACTATACTAGATGGATGTGTAATATCCATTAAGAACCACTCTTTTCCACTATCTCTAATTCCCTTTAAACTGGCTGGTTTTGACATAGTTCTGGGTATGGATTGGTTATCCCACAACCAGGCCCAGATCGTCTGCAACAGAAAACATGTAGTGCTAAAGACTCCGACTGGTGAATCGCTTACCATTCGAGGAGATACGCAGTATGGATTGCCCGAGAACGTAACTATGCTCAAGGCTTCAAGATGTTTAAAAAGAGGCTGTGTCATCTACATGGCACAGGTGATTATTGAAGAGCCCAAACCAAAGATAGAAGACACTCCTGTCATTTTGGAGTATCCAGAAGTTTTCCCCGAAGATCTACCTGGGTTGCCACCAGATAGGCAAGTGGAATTCAGGATCGATATCATCCCTGGAGCAGCTCCCATTGCTAGAGCACCCTACAGGCTAGCACCAACTGAAATGAAGGAATTGAGGACCCAGCTGGATGAACTGTTAGCGAAAGGTTTCATCAAACCTAGTTCGTCTCCCTGGGGAGCACCTGTCCTGTTTGTTAAGAAAAAGGACGGATCGATGCGTCTGTGCATCGACTATCGTGAACTTAATAAGGTCACGATAAAGAATAGATGTCCATTGCCAAGAATCGACGATTTGTTTGATCAATTACAAGGGGCTAGTTATTTCTCGAAGATCGACTTGAGGTCGGGCTACCATCAGCTGAAAGTCAGAGATGAAGACGTACATAAAACAACATTTAGGACTCGTTACGGTCACTACGAGTTCCTAGTGATGCCTTTTGGGCTCACAAATGCACCGGCTGCGTTCATGGATCTCATGAATCGCGTCTGCAAGCCGTACTTAGATAAATTCGTCATCGTATTCATCGACGACATTCTTATCTACTCAAAGAACAAAGCTGACCATGAGAAACACCTACGTTGTATTCTCAAATTGCTACATCGCGAGAAACTCTATGCCAAATTCTCTAAATGCGAATTCTGGCTTCGAGAAGTCCAATTTCTTGGACATGTCGTCAGCGAGCGTGGTATCCAAGTGGATCCCGCTAAGGTAGAGGCGGTCATGAATTGGCAAGAGCCAAAGACGCCTACAGAGATTCGTAGTTTCCTGGGGTTAGCAGGATACTACAGGAGATTCATTGAAAATTTTTCAAGGATTGCTGCGCCCTTAACTTCTCTAACCAAGAAGAAGATAAAATTTGTTTGGGGCCCTAAGTAGCAAGAATCCTTTGATATTCTGAAGCAAAGGCTAAGCAACGCTCCTGTGTTGACACTACCGGAAGGTACCGAAGAGTTCGTAGTTTACTGTGACGCGTCACACACTGGCATGGGGTGTGTGCTCATGCAGAAAGGCAAGGTGATTGCCTATGCTTCGAGACAGTTAAAGGTGCACGAAAAGAATTACACCACCCATGATTTGGAGTCGGGTGCCGTTGTGTTCGCACTAAAACTGTGGAGGCATTATCTGTACGGAATCAAGTTTGTGATCTATTCAGATCACAAGAGCCTTCAACCTCTGTTTAATCAGAAGGAATTAAACATGAGGCAACGCCGTTGGATGGAAACCTTAAATGATTATGATTGTGAAATCAGATATCATCCCGGCAAGGCGAATGTAGTCGTTGATGGCCTGAGTAGAAAGGAAAGGGTGAAACCCATCCGGATCAATGCTAAGAGCATTGAAGTAAAGAATAATCTGATTGAAAGGGTGTTAGCTGCACAGAGAGAAGCTGTGTTGGAAGCTAACTATCCTAAGGAGAAGCTGGGAGTGACTGAGGAGCAGTTAACTCTTAGCAAGGATGGAATTTTACGATTGAATGGGCGAATATGGGTTCCTATTTATGGAGGACTACGAGATGTTATCCTCCAGGAAGCCCATAGTTCCAAATATTCTGTCCATCCTGGAGCAGATAAAATGTATCAGGATCTAAAGGCAAATTATTGGTGGATAGGCTTGAAAAAGTCTGTAGCCGCTTATGTAGCCAAATGCTTGACTTGTGCGCAAGTCAAGGCTGAGCATCAAAAGCCGTCTGGCTTGCTACAACAGCCTGAACTTCCTGAATGGAAGTGGGAATGTGTAACTATGGACTTTATCACCAAGGGAAATGACACAATATGGGTTATAGTCGATAGACTGACTAAGTCAGCTCATTTCTTACCCATCAAGGAGACTTATAGCTCCGACACATTAGCCCAGTTATACGTAGATAAGATTGTAGCCTTGCATGGCATACCTGTGTCTATTATCTCTGATCGAGATACTAGATACACGTCTCATTTCTGGAAAAGCTTCCAGCAATCTTTGGGCACGCGTTTGAATTTTAGTACGGCTTACCATCCCCAGACAGACGGTCAGAGTGAGCGTACTATTCAAACGTTGGAAGACATGCTGCGGGCATGTGCTATCGATTTGGGTGGTAGTTGGGATAAGAACCTACCACTAATCGAATTCTCCTACAACAATAGCTACCATACCAGCATAAAGGCTGCGCCTTTCGAGGCATTATACGGTAGAAAGTGTAGATCGCCTGTTTGTTGGGCGGAAGTTGGAGAGGTCCAATTATCAGGACCAGAGATAGTCTTCGAAACGACGGACAAGATTGTCCAGATTCGAGAACGTCTCAAAGCTGCCCGTGATAGGCAGAAAAGTTACGCTGATCTAAAGCGTAAGGATTTTCACTTCGAGGTAGGTGAAAAAGTGTTACTAAAAGTATCACCCTGGAAGGGGGTGATGCGCTTCGGTAAGAAGGGCAAACTGAGCCCGAGATACATAGGACCTTTTGAGGTTATCGAACGTGTCGGGTCAGTTGCCTATAAGTTGAACTTACCAGAAGAGCTCAATGGAATTCACAATGTGTTCCACATCTGCAACCTAAAGAAGTGCTTCGCTGATGAATCATTGGTGATCCCACACACAGATGTGCATATAGATGAGAGCTTGAAGTTTGTGGAGAAGCCTTTGTCGATTGAAGACCGACAGGTGAAAAAGCTTCGAAGAAAGCATGTACCTATAGTCAAGGTTAAATGGGATGCCCGGAGAGGTCCCGAATTCACATGGGAAGTTGAATCCACGATGAAAGAGAAATACCCTTATTTGTTTGAGTAAATCTTGGGTCGAGATTTATTTTAAGGGGGTGAGGATGTAACACCTCGAAATTTTGTGTCCAATAATGTGTTAACACGTGTCATTAGTTTACACATGGCATTAAATATGAAATAAAGGACTAAAGTTGACAAACCTTGAAAGTATGTAAATTCGAGGGTGATAAATGCCAACAAAGGGTAAATATACTGTATAGTAAACCTAAAACGATGCTCGTACCTTCAAACGAATAAATCATGGATCGTACGGAAGCGAAACGCGGAAGAAAGTGAGAGATTACAAGCTGCAGGGGCTAACTGTGTCAACATGTTTAATTATACCTCTGAGTGACCCTTTGACGAACCCAAGGCTTTGTAACAGTAAAATACGCTCACTATAATGTACTATATAAATTCCGCGAAGTTCCGTTTTAAAACGAGAAAGTTATGATCAAATTCGTACGAGAGGGGTTAAAAGCGCCAACAATGAAAGTTAAGGATTTTCGGATAATAATTAAACTAACCGGGGGCTTAACAGTACGGGTAAAAGGCACGAGCCCTTAATTGTAATTAACCGAGGGCCAAATCGCAAAGTTACCCCTTCAAACCCGAAAGGTCAGGTTATTAATTACCGAAGATTTCGTTAATCATTACAGAAGATTTAAAAAGATTTAAAAACAACCCTTACGGACCGCAAAGGTCCTGCCTTACGGACCGTAAGGGGGTGAAAGATTTAGCTTGTCTCCGCCACAGGCTTACGGACCGCAAGGCCCAAGCCATACGGTCCGTAAGCGATGCCCAGCGACAGAAAGTTGGCTGTTGGCTGTTTAAAGCGGTAAAACATTAATGTATGGGTTTCCCAGAGGTATGGGCGACCCCTAATCAATCCCTAGCACTATAGGACACATGTTGATGATCAAGGAGCATGGGTAGACCTTGTTGTGATGATCTTGATGATCTAAATTTCCTATATAAAGGCCTCATTGCACAACCAAGTTCCTCACACCTTCTCTTGCATCTCTGATTATCTCTGGAGCTCAATACTTCATTCTAAGGTTCACATTTCGTGCATAGAGCTTCTGTAAGTTTGTTCAATCCTTTGTGGCTTAGTTTTTGCTTAGTTTAGCTTAAAAGTCAATCCGTCGTAATTAACGGTTGACTTTGCGATAAATCACGAATGGTCCAGTGATTTATCGAATCAAAGATAGTTATGTGTTGGTATTTATGTGGGTAATAAACCCCTAAAAGGGTTCCCTCTGATCACCACTCTAACTAGTTCAAATAACGAGTCAAACATGCTTAGAAAAAGTCAACAGAAAGCTATTTTGCGATTTTACATATAATCTGTAATGTAGATGGTATGCGACCTGTTTGAACACTCATAAAACATGATAATAAGTATATTAACACGTCTAAGCTTGTTTGATCCGGCCATTTGCTATGTTGACCCGGTTCGGAGCCGAATGTCGCAAAAATTTGACTTTTGCTTTGACTTCAGCTCTGACCTGTTTTAGTGCAATGTAGATATGCCTTTGGACTCTCTTAGGACCAGGTCACGTGATGGTATCACCCTCTGTGACCGATTCGTTGTTTGTCCGAGTCTTTTACGCATTTCCATTAATTGCTTAAAAGTTGACCGTAACGCCCTTTTCAAAATAAAACGAGTATTTCGGACACGTGAAGGGACCATGACCTTGCTTACTAAATTCTAAGCATATCCCTAAAGTTTCACGTCGATCAGAGGTCTAGAATAGGAGTTATGCTAAATAGCGCAATTAAAGGAAACTTTTGTAATAAACGGCGCGATTAGCATAACGCCTACCTAAAACAAGATTTCGACACCAAACCTTTTACTCACTGTTGAAAAATAATATTTTGGGATTTTTAAAGATTTTTAATTAATTTTAACCTGCTCATAACCTGTGGTTATGGCTACGGTTCGGTAAATACCGAATATGCCCTTTTCGGCCAAAACTTGAGTTCTATAAGGTCTTTTGACCCGATTCCAGTTGCTACTGATTTTAAATAATAAATAAAGTATTTTGAACTTTATAAACTGATCGGGAAACTCAGATTTCCTGTAGAACTCAGAAACCTCTTTTATAACCTTTAAAAAGGACCGAAATGCCCCTACGGGGCATAAAATGAACTTAAACTCGTTACGGGCATCACGGAAGGTATCCTACTGATACCACAACCTCTTTAAGGCATATTGACTTAGGAAACAAGTGTAGGACTCTTACGGTTACCCGTTGCGCCTATTGCGCGCACGGTTCGGCTTATGTAACTAGTTTACATAAATTAGCCGATACGGGTCAAACCATATTATTTTGACCCCTAAATCCAGAATGTGAATATTAAACCCATATAAAACAGGCCTTCAAACTTGTTGGGTCAGAATCACATTCCATTCCCAGTTTTCGCCTTTCACGCGATTAAACCGTATCTATCCTTTGAAACTGACCGGTCTAGGCTACGGCTGATATAAAGACCCGTTAGGATTCTAATAGGTTATTTTAAAACCTTCGTTCCAGAATAGGAGCCCAGTAAAAGATATCTGTGATTTAATCAATTAAGGACTGTACTTGCAAAGGTAAATACTTTTAACTTATTTTCCGTATTACGGGCTTGGGTTACGGTATCTAAAATACCGTTTGGTCGGGCAATTGACCCCAACTCATTAGTAGTTGGGTATTATCGATGTGACCCGTTTAAAACTTGTTTTGTTGGCTTAACGCCTTTGGGGGCTTAATGACCATGTCCCGGATATCCTTGGCAGCATTTACGAATGGCCGCGACCTTGACATCCCGGTGTAGGCGTACACCCGGCATTATGTCTATAACTATAAAAGTATAGCCATTGGTTACCCGCCATGGTGTTATATGCTATGTGGTGTGTCTATTAAACTTTAACCCGGCACGACCCGGGCGACCGAACGCATAGCAAACATGTAATTCTTTACAAGATTTAATTATAAATTATCCCAAGTTATAAAAGAGTTTGTGCCTTGTGCATTCAAATCAATTTTAATAAACATTTTACAAAAGTGTCGGTTGAATGTATTTACCAGTGTAAACTGACGTATTTTCCCAAAAAGATTAACTGCAGGTACTAAACGTAATCGGCTGGCTATAGGTCCTTAGCATCTTAAGAAGTCTCGCAAGCTTTGATGCCCTGTCTGTTGAACAATACTTTTATTATTTTGATCCCCCTGTGGATACCATTCGACTATTTGTGATACACTCGATATTACAATCAATGGTTGAATTATATTTATCTTTATGCTTCCGCTGTGCATTCATATAATTGTGTGGTTTGACTATATTGTTGCCAACTACGTCACGGTAATCCCCCACCGGGCCCACCGGTGAGACACGTGGAAATCGGGGTGTGACACATGCCTAGAGGGCCGCGATGCAAACTAATACGATACATGATCTAATGAACGAACATAAAGCTACTCATACTAAAACAATTACTGAACTATCAACTGTGAACTCGCTCAACTAGTTGTTGACTCTCTGCTGCATGCCTTGCAGGATCTTAGGTACATATGGAGCTTGCACAGGGAGGAGCAGGTCGTTGTGGGACATGGATCGTGGATGCCATGTTAAACGTTTAATACATTTGAACTTATGATTTACTTTGGGTTTACATACTTATGCTTCCGCTACTCAAATTATGTTTTTGTTAAACACCAGTTATATTGTGATGGGTTGAATTGATTACTTTTTTTATATACTATGTTCAATATGATTGGTGGCTTGATCCTGGTCATGTCACGGCTCCAAGCGGTGGTACTCCGCGTGTGGATTTTGGGGGTGTGACAATAACAACCTTCCATATTAAGACACCAAACACAAACACACACAAAACACGCACAAGGAAAAAATACGAGATAACAACAAAAAAATTTTGTCTTCTAAAGATTCTGAACAATTGATATTGAAGAAC
This sequence comes from Helianthus annuus, assembly GCF_002127325.2. Classification (NCBI taxonomy): domain Eukaryota; kingdom Viridiplantae; phylum Streptophyta; class Magnoliopsida; order Asterales; family Asteraceae; genus Helianthus; species Helianthus annuus. The sequence continues at coordinate 78,055,130 of NC_035440.2, read as the reverse complement.
ATTGCAATAAAGGAACTATTGTCAACTCGCACGTTGACAAAAATTAGCACTGATATCAACTCTTCTCACTTGATTCTTGATGTGCAGGGGAAGATTCTTTCAGAAATCAAGACAAATCAAGACATGTGGGAGAGACTCCTTGAACAACCACCATCGAGATTCAGAGACGCCGCATTGGAGCACATCAAGGTACAGTCTCGAGCTGATGACTTGGTCTTCTCTTTTCTGAATGATGTTCTGTCTAAAGTGAAAGAGAAGATGGAGTTCAGCTTGATAGAACGTGACAAGATCTTTGCTTCAAGTAACTAGGTTTCTCTTAATCATTTTATAGTCTTTTGTTATGTTAAACAATACCTTTATGTTTATTATGTTGTATTCTGCTTATTTTGTATACATATTTGAAACATCTGATGGTTCATTACTTATATATATTGCATGACTGAAGTATTTGTGAGTGCAGTATGTCTATCACTTCCGTCAATCAAGTATCGTAGCTTAATCAGATGAGACAAGACTGGTGCTGAACAGAAGAAATCATAAAGTTTGTACATGTTGGAGCCGGTTCGTATGAAGGGAAGTCTTAGCAGCTTCGTAAGAATGGGCCAAATCCGGTTCGTACGAACAGAGGACACTTCGTAGACAGCTTTGTACGAAGCCATAGTGTCTATACATATGTGTGTTGGGTCTTGTTCATAAGTAACTTTGCTGATCAAGAGGGGAAACTCTTGTCATTTGTTTTCGTGGTTGTAAACTATTAAATCAGTAATAGAAAACAACTTATAATTACTTCTTTGTGTCTGATCCACACACGTACTTGGATTCCGCACAAGATACGTGTTCATCGCATACAACGGTCAAGGAATCGATCCTCGGAGCTAATCCACAAGTGGTATCAGAGCGGGTGATTGTTTGCACGCATTGAAGACACGAAGATTCAAGCATCTTCTTCAGATTCAGAGACAAATTTCTTCATCTTCTTCATATCTTCTTCTACACTTCTTCTACATATTCTTCTTGAACTTAAAACTCAGATCTACAAAGTTTCCACGGTTAAAATTGGCTAAATTTTTAATATGTTGTGTGAAAACCAGTTTTAATCAATCCTCTAAAATTTCAGTTCAAAATTCAACCTAAATCTCATAAAAATCTAATAAAAACTATGAAAAACAAAACTTGGTTCTTCTCAGAGTAGCTTCGTACGAAGGTGTCACACCCCAAAAAAGTCGCGGCGGAATATAAAACTTAGTGGTGACAAAAGTTGGTGCCCATTAATATCTTGTTGAAAGATGCATAAAAATGTTGGACAATCAACTTAATTAAAACATAGTTTTTAAACTTAAAGTTTCAAAGTACGACACAACCACAACATAGTTTAGTAGTCTTGATCCTTATGGATCTTATTACATTGGTCCCAAATTTGTTTTAAAAGTCTATCCACAATATTTTCAAATCACACATGCATCAACAACCACAAGATACGCCATAATTCCCGAAGCCGAACTCAAGTACCTGAAGAACACGTTAAAATCAAGTGACAACACAAAGGAGGGTGAGTTCACATATTCAAATTTAAAATAATTTGACCCAAGGAAAAACTTTCTAATTATGTGTTTATTATAAAAAATCCATATAATTATTAAGAAAGTTAATTCATTTCCTTGTAAAATAACTCAAGCGTCAGTCGGCGCAAGCATTTCCGCAGAACCTTCCGACCATAGACATCTTCTCGAGTTTACATATTAAATTGATAGAATCAAATGTTCGGACTCGTAAGTTAGCAAGACACTATGAACTATATATTTACAATGAAGGTATAATCAATGCTAGACTATGAACAAAATATCAATTCGTCGTTTGACTTGACACGGAGCGATCGGTCACGACGAGGTTGTTAACCCGATAGGTCTACCAACAATTCCTCGCGTTCAATACTTAAATGATTAAACGACATCACTTGCGCATGGCCCATATCGAGGCCATCTATGATGCCTACCTCACGTACAATTTATATATCCGACTAATATTGATAAATTTAATATAGGATGTTGTACGAGTTTACTGAAATCCCTGGGATAAAGCAAATTCGTCTCAACTACACGGTTGTTTTCTCTAAAAAACTGAAACAATCCTGTTTCTCCCCGAAACATATATATATTCACCAAAACCGTTTCTCCCCGAATCAAATATTCACCAAAACCGTTTCACCCCGAAACATATATATTTGACAAAACCGTTTCTCTCGAAATATATATATTTAACAAAACCATATATTTTCAATAAAAATATACAATTTATATCAAAAGGCATGTTTTATTCAAAAACATTATTAATCCTTTTTTAGGCGTGTTCTTCCCCCAAAACATATACAAAACAGTAAAAAGAGGGGGTATAGTGACACTCACCTTTGGGTGCGTATTTTAAATAGCGCAATCCCACAAATTGATTTCTACACGTCCTATTATGCATAGGAACGATTTTATCAATCAATATATCACAAAAATTCCTGAGTTTCTCCGTATCTTAGAATTTTCACATAACTTTGAGATTTTCTCAAAAAGTTATCGTTTTAGATTATGTTGGCACGTTAATATATATATGAGTTCATATATATATATATATAGGGTTAGGTTTGTCACACCCTGGCTTTGCGGAAGCATGGTTAATTTGGTGTGACTTCTTAATACCATAGCTTAACCATAACAAAGCTATATGAATAAAAACCATGCAAGATCATCAATTCAGTTAAGTTTTAAAACCAAATACAACAACATTGTATCAACGGGAACACACCCTAACGACATAAACATTGTTCAACAAACACAACATCAACATAACACAAACACAGTTTAAGGACTGTGACTTGTCTAGGAAAGAGTCACATTCCCTAAACCCGGATGACCTCGTACTAGTGCAGCGGGAAAACGTGCCATACCGTGCCAGATCCTTTAATTCCCTGAAATACATGTAAGTTGAAAAATCAACAATAATGTTGAGCGAGTTCATGTGTAAGTGAGCAAATAAACCTTTGTTTGTATAAAAATCCTGGTATGTAGCAAATAAGGAAAAAGAGATCACCAATGGTTTGCAAGGCCATTGATATGTGTGAAATGCAAGTAGGAAGGCTCAAACCTAGTAGATTTATGCGTTGGGTAAAAAGTCACCCCGAGGTCCGTTATGCTGGGCCTGGGGCTGGGCTCGCTACACCCAGATAGATCTACCGCTCCTGCCCCTCGGTCCTATCCTGAGGATTAATGACCTCAAGTTTCCGCCTACCCATTCACATGATCTAAGTAACAACCCTCCTTACGCTAACCATACCATGTAAGAATTATTCGTAATCATAGTAACATGTATTTCACCCCCGCAGTTTAGAAAACTGAAAACAGTTAAGAGAAAAGGGGGACATGAACTCACAGCGGTGCGTCTCTACCAAGTATGTCTCCAAGTCAAGCAGCTGTGCAACGCCCTACATGTACTAACTCTATTAGACGGACGGTCGTGCCTTAGCTTTATGGTTTAAGTTTTGGGAAATAGTTAGACAACTATTTCGTGTTTACATTCTGTGCATACTTGGTAATTATTTTCCTTCCCAAGGATGGGGGATTTATTACATGTGCGTACGAAATATATTATTAAGTCTTACTTAAAATATATCTTATTTCTAACTTCAAAATATAAATATTTTTCTCAAAAAAATATTATATTTTTGTTTCACATAATTTTCCCAAAATAATACCTTGACAAAAATACGCGTTCATAAATATTTCTTTAAAATGCGTAAGTTACGTTTTAACGATCGAGTGGTAATAATAATTACCGGTGTAACTTATATATTTATCGTGAAGGCGTTCGTATTATTTTGGATTCGTTAACGTTCGATAATATTATTTTTACCCTAAAAATAATATTTATACACTTCACAAAATAATTGACAAGTGACGTTGTGAAAAATATATTTACTAAATATATATTTATCACGTTTAATTTTGTGAAAACCCCACCTCCGATGTTTGTAAATAAAGTCGTGGTGAAACTTATATTTTGAAAACATGTCGAAAAGTATTTCTAACACTTATAGTGAAAATAATTCTAAGTGTTAGGTTTTTGGAAAATTTCGCCAGAGTTTCCTCTGTAACTGGAGGTGGCCACGCTTTCAAGCGTATCATTTTCTTTTATAAATCAAACCAACCATTTCCTCACCTAACCAAAACAATATTCAACACATCAACTAGTCCATAACATGTCAATCGCAAAGATTTCATGAACTTGTGATTTACTCAAAAATACGAAGTAAATCTAATTACATTTAGCGGATCTTTATATAAATTAGTCCGGTTTCGTAAAAACCTTGCTTTTAAAGAAATTCCGTCTTCATAACTTCTCGTCATCTTTTACAAAAATTGTTATTTTGTCGAAACTTTGTGCTACACAAGTGTTTACACACTTGTGTGTTCTAAAAATCATTCTAGTTAACGTAAGATCCGTCTTTAGAAAACATAATTTCCTTGACACTTGGTCCTTTGAAAATACCACTTGTAGATCCGTAGATCTACTAGTTTTAAACACTATTTTGTAAGTAAAATCACTTTTACACAAGTTCATGATTGGCGTGTGGTAGAGTTTCACCCTTTAACCCTTGTTACATTCAAAACAACCTTATGTCATGATCCATGATCATGACCAACCCGGGTTAAATGATGATCCGAGCTACCACAACATAGATCGGGTCCAAATAACCACACAAATCAATTACTACAACATTTACACAACATACAAGCTTTTAACCATCAATATTAGTGTTTTTAGTAGACTTTAGTGTGTCATCTTGTAAGATTACTAGTTTTAACCATTACAAATCATTTTAACCAATTCAAAATAGTTCGAGAGGGTGATTTAAGCAACATACCACTAGCTCGAGGCTAGGGAAGAATCTAGACGCAAAAAGGGTGGATAAAAGCAAGAGAGTGAGGTCCTTCAAGCTCCGAGTGCACCAAGACTTCTTATAGGAGATCCTTGACACTTGTGTGATGTTGGAATGTGATGAGTGAACTCGAAAAATGGATGGATGTATAAGGGGGTGTTCGGCCAAAGCCTTGAGAGAGAGAGGGAGTGTGTTTGAGTGGTGTTGTGAGTGTTATGATCATAAGGTGCAAATGCTTAGTACTTATAGACAAAAATTTGATTATGGACCAAGGGATCTTATGTCACAAAGATATTGAACATCAAGGAATTAAATAATCAAGATTGTACAATGGTGTCCCCAAGGGGGACCGAATTCGGCTCAAGGGGGGGGGGGTAGCTAGTTCATTTTCAACTAATTAGTTAGTCATTAGTTAGGTTAATTAGGTTAGTTAAGTGCTTAACCCGGTTAGTAGTGTGTCGTGCTTTATGGCGGGTGTTAGGGTATTCAGGGACCCCCTAACTGGCTCAGAAAAAGATAAATAATGTTAATGGCAATATTTTCATGTTCCGGGCATAGTCCGGTTGCTCGGTTGGATAGCAATCCGTTAAAATACTAAACAAAGCTTTAGAGTGTCGTTAATACCATTTTTAGTGACACAACTTATTCCCGACACTTTGGAAAGTGTCTAGTAATATTTTTCTCACGTTTTGGCACTTTATTAGTTAGCTAAAAGCTGAATTGTTAATTAAAGTGCTGAGTTTTGTGCTCAGTGTACGTTTTAGGCACATCCAGTCATTGTAACTTATCCCTAGAGACGCAGTTCTACAACCCTTGTATCCCTACACTAACTATGGGTGTAGTGAAATATTTCTGGCTCATACAGGCCTTAGAGGCAATATCTGCCTGATGCTGGCTTTATCAGCATGTTCAATAGGTTATCCGTTCATAGTGCTACTGTGCTTTTGTGCATCATGTTTGTCACTAAGGTTCAGCGTGTAAATAATGTAGTGACAGTATGTAAAGTATGATGCAGGAATATGCATGTATCAACATTCAAGTAGCAGTTTGTTCACAAGTTCAAGTAAGCACAGTAATCAAGCAGTAATTAATTATTAATTAAGTCGTACGGATACCTGGTTTAGTGAGGGTTGTCACATTCTCCCCCCGTTAGAAAAATTTCGTCCCGAAATTTTAAGTTCTGCTTCTAGTCGTAGGGTTCTTGGGAAGTAAGTGGGGGTATTTCTCTTTCATCCGGTCCTCACATTCCCAGGTGTACTCAGGACCATGTCTGGCATTCCAACGAACCTTGACGAGTTTGACACTGCTCCGGCGGGTCTTGTTCACTTTCCAATCCGTAACCTCAACGGGTTCTTCAACGAAGTGGAGCGTGTCGTCAACATGAATTTCGTCGGTAGGAATGACAACGGTATCTTGCGTTGGACTCTTCCTCAAATTTGATACGTGGAACGTATCTTGAACACCATTCAATTCGGCAGGTAGATCCAACTTGTATGCTACGGACCCAATTCTTTCTAGAATTCTGAACGGGCCAATATACCGCGGATTCAACTTCCCACGCTTCCCGAAGCGTGCCACACCCTTCCAGGGTGATACCTTCAACAAAACCATATCTCCTACCTCAAATTCCAGAGGCTTCCTTTTTCGATGCGCGTAGGCTTTCTGACGGTCACGAGCCGCACTGATGCGATCTCGGATCTATGCAATCTTGTCTGTGGTTTCCTGGACCACATCAGGACCAACCAACTGTCTATCACCTGCGTCAGACCAACAGAGCGGTGATCTGCACTTGCGGCCATATAAAGCTTCGAATGGCGCGGCAGCAATACTGGTGTGGTAGCTGTTGTTGTATGAAAATTCGACCAAAGGCAAATGCTTATCCCAGCTACCGCCCAAATCCATAACACATGCTCTCAGCATGTCTTCCAAAGTCTGTATCGTTCGCTCACTTTGACCGTCGGTCTGCGGGTGAAACGCGGTGCTCATATTCAATTGCGAGCCAAAACCTTCTTGGAAGGATTGCCAAATCCGTGATACGAACCTTCCATCTCTATCAGAGATGATTGAGAGAGGTACTCCATGGCGTGTAACAATATCTTTCATATAAATTTCGGCCAACTTGCTCGTATTATCTTTCTCTCTGATAGGTAAGAAGTGTGCAGATTTCGTTAATCGGTCCACTATTACCCAAATAGTGTCATGGCCTCTTGGCGTTCTTGGCAACTTCGTAATAAAATCCATTGAGATTTGTTCCCACTTCCACTTGGGAGTTTCAGGTTGTTGCAGAAGTCCTGAAGGCTTCTGGTATTCCGCTTTAACCTTAGCGCATGTTAAACATTTGCTCACATAAACAGCCACATCGCCTTTCATCCTAGGCCACCAATAATAATCCTTAAGGTCCTGGTACATCTTATCCGCTCCAGGGTGGATAGAGTACCGCGATTTGTGAGCTTCATCGAAAATAACCTTCCTTAAACCTCCAAACAAAGGAACCCAAATCCTTTTCTCAAAACATAACGTTCCTTCCCCGTTTGGTACCAATTGCTTCTCCATCCCACGGAGATATTCTTCTTCCAGGTTCCCTTCCTTGAGAGCTTCTTTCTGCGCGGCTCGAATGCGCAAGGAAAGATCTGTCTGAATTATCATTTCTAAAGCCCTAACCCTTATGGGCTTGATCCTCTCTTTTCGACTTAGGGCATCGGCGACCACATTCGCCTTCCCTGGGTGATACTTTATCTCGCAGTCGTAATCGTTCAGCAACTCAACCCAACGTCTTTGTCTCATATTCAACTCCTTCTGGTTGAATATGTGCTGTAGGCTCTTGTGATCTGTGAAGATTGTGCACTTTGTACCATAAAGGTAGTGTCTCCAGATCTTTAAAGCAAAAACCACTGCGCCAAGCTCCAAATCATGTGTGGTATAGTTCTTTTCATGTACCTTCAGCTGGCGTGACGCGTAAGCAATAACCTTTTGGCGTTGCATCAACACGCAACCCAATCCTTGACGTGAGGCGTCACAGTATACCACAAAATCATCTGTACCTTCCGGTAGTGCTAAGATTGGCGCGTTGCAGAGCTTATCCTTCAATATCTGGAACGCTTCTTCCTGTTTGATTCCCCAATCAAACTTCTTATCTTTCTGCGTGAGGAGCATCAATGGTTGAGCGATCTTTGAAAAATTCTCAATGAATCTTCGGTAATAACCAGCCAAACCTAAGAATTGCCGAATCTCGGTTGGCGTCTTTGGCGTTTCCCAATTCTTGATCGCTTCGATCTTTGTGGGATCAACATGAATTCCATCTCCATTCACCATGTGTCCAAGGAACTAGACTTCTCGTAGCCAAAACTCGCACTTAGAGAACTTGGCATACAGCTGTTCCTTCTTCAGCAATTCCAAAATGGCTCTTAAATGATGTTCGTGCTCGGCCTTCGTCTTTGAATAAATCAAGATATCATCGATGAACACTATCACGAACTTATCCAAATATGGCTTGCAAACTCTATTCATCAAATCCATGAACACTGCAGGTGCGTTTGTCAACCCAAACGACATGACTAGGAACTCGTAGTGTCCATAACGAGTTCTGAAGGCTGTCTTTGGGATACTCTCCTCTTGTATCCTTAACTGATGGTATCCAGATCGAAGATCGATCTTCGAATAAAAGCTTGAGCCTTGTAGTTGGTCAAACAGATCATCAATCCTTGGCAGAGGGTATCTATTCTTGATCGTCAGCTTGTTCAACTCTCTGTAATCAATGCACATACGGAAACTACCGTCCTTCTTCTTGACAAACAAAACTGGAGCTCCCCAAGGCGAGAAGCTTGGTCGGATAAATCCCTTGTCTAACAACTCTTAAAGTTGTGTCGACAGTTCTTGCATCTCAGAAGGGGCAAGTCTATAAGGTGCCTTAGCCATAGGCGCGACGCCTGGAACTAAGTCGATGCGAAACTCTACTTGCCTTTGAGGCGGCAATCCAGGCAAGTCTTCTGGGAAGACTTCTGGATATTCCCTTACGACAGGGATGTCTTCGATCTTTGGTTCTTCAGCTTTCTTATCTACAATGTGTGCCAGGAAGGCAGCACATCCCTTCTGTAAACACTTTCGCGCTTTCAAGCAACTGATAATTCTTAACGGCGTATCACGCTTCTCTCCATGAACCACAATTATCTCACCATCATCAATTGGGATACGAACTACCTTTTCGTGACAAACTATCTCAGCCTTGTTGCCTGATAACCAATCCATTCCTACCACCACGTCGAAGCTTCCCAACTGGACTGGTAGTAGATCCAGAGCAAACTCACGCTCTCCCAATTCGATCACACAACCTCTGATAACTTCATTGGCTTCTACCAACTTTCCATTAGCCAATTCGATCGAGTACGGAATATCTAATTTACTAGCGGCTAAACCAAGCATATTCTTAAACTCTAACGACATGAAGCTATAATCGGCGCCAGTATCAAATAAAATGGAAGCATAGCGTTGGTTTACAGGGAACGTACCAGTAACGACATTGGGATCCTGGCGCGCCTCCCTCGCTTCAATGTTAAACACTCTTCCACGGGCTTGGTTTAACTCTGGGCAGTTCCTCTTGTAGTGCCCAAGATCACCACAGTTGAAGCATCCGGATCTTTGCCCATTTCCACCAGCTTGATTATTCCTTTGATTACGATTCACAGCGCCCGCTTGATTAGCATTGTTAACTCGATTTCCATCACCTCCATTGATCCCTTGTGGGCGATTTCCATTTCCGCCCAGGTTGGTGTTTCTGTTTCCAAATCCTCCCTGGCCTCTCTGGCCAGTTATGGCCCAACAAGAATCCTTCAAGTGGCCAGCCTTTCCACAAGCTTCACAAACTTTCAAACCACAACGGCCAGAATGGTGGCGCTGGCATGTATTACACTTGGGCTGGGTGCCCATGTATCCTTTTCCTTTCTTCCCACTACCAGCTGTAACCTGAGCTGGCGTGCTTGATTCCCCTTTCTTAACCACACCGCTAGTGCCGTGCTTGAAGTTCGAAAACTTCCGCTTGTTACCTCCTGATGACTCCACATGAGTCTCTTTCTTCTTAGTCTCAGCATCATCGAACTTGTTCAGGCGAATAGCCTCCTCTGTGAGAGCCACGCTCAAATCAATTGCCTCAGTAATAGTCGCAGGCTTGGAGGAGGTCACCATGCTTATGATTTGAGGAGCTAATCCCCAAATAAAACGTTCAATCCTTTTGAACTCTGGAGTGACCATGTAGGGTACCACATGCGATAAGTCATGAAACCTCTGAACGTATTCTGCGATCTTTGGACCTTCCATCTTTAAATTCCAGAACTCTGTTTCCAATCTTTGGATTTCAGCGCGGGCACAGTACTTTTTGCGCATAAGTTCCTTCAGTTCGGTCCAGGTTAGTGCGTAGGCAGCAGCTTCACCAAGTGTCTGTACTTGCAAATTCCACCAAGATAGGGCTCCATCCAAGAATAGCTAGAGATATAGGTGACTTGCTGATCTAGTGCGCATTTGCTCATGCGAAGAACAGATTCAGTTTTCTCAGCCCAACGAACAAAGGCGACAGCACCTCCTGTGCCATCAAAGTTGACTGGCTTGCAGTCTAGAAACTGCTTATAGGTGCACCCTGCACGTACAGTTTAACATGTGAACGGCATTAGCATCTTTGCTATAGATATCCAATTAGGTCATGGTATGTCTTAATGACTTAGTATTACCATGAGGTGGGTTGTTGTTGTTGCCAGTGTTGCCAGAGTTGCTTCCACTAGTCCCTCCTTAAGAGGCGGCGTATTGTGCGATGGCAGCAGCGATGATTTGCTGGAGTTCTGCCTGATTGGTAGGCATTTGCGGTTGTTGACGTCTCGGCGGCATCTTTTAAAAGATGTGTTTACGTTGGTCAGGCCATAGTAAAGCGTACGTATATAATGATAGTAATAGTACATAACATCTCATGTTATCAGTATATCATTCACATATCATCTCATGTCACAAATATCATTCACACAACATCCCATGTCATAAAAATATAAACAACCAATCAAGCATCAAATATGATGAGAATACTGCGATTGCCATATATCGAGACCACATAGTAAGTATACAAGTACATCACAGTGTCATACAACATCAATCGACTAAGGGCTACATCACCCCTGTCCAAAAACTATATCAAATCAGTGTCACTACATCCCATGTACAAAATCAACAAAAGTCATAATCAGAAAGTAGTCTCCAAAAATGCTGTGCAGTCAAAAGCAATCGTCGTCTTCTCACCAACGTCTACCCAAACGACACTGATGAGCTCTACACGGCTGGTGGTGGAGGAGGGGGAAAGTGAGTGTAAAACAAACGACGCAACTGGAGCCAGTCCTCCTCCATGGCTCTCTGGGTACGCAAGAAAGAGGCAACCTGCTGCTCTAATGCAAAGAGGCGTGCAGCATAGTCAGGTGGTAAAGGTCGAGAGGGCTGCAAAGGGGTGTGGGTCTGACCCTGGCACTGACACGGCGGCGGCTGAGCTCTCTCGAGCTCCTGAATGCGCTGTGTGTGTGCATCGTGCTGAAAAACAAAAGACATCAAAACGTCCTCAATAGTGTGCCCCATGTGGAAGGGATGGTAGGGGTCGGTCGGTGGCATAACATGTGGTGATGACCAGATAAACGGCTCCCTGGCTGGATCAAAAGGTGCCACATGAAATGGAGAAACAGGGGGTAAAACAGGTGGCAACTGTGACATGAAGGAAACAGATGTCGGCACATGCCCAAAGGGATGGGCCGAGGAACCCTCTCCAGGTCGCGCTGGAGGTGTAAACTGAGGGAATGAAAAGGAGGTATCAACGTGACGAGTATCAGTGATCTGAGGGGGAATAGGTGGAACCTCATCATCAGCAGGAATCCACCCGTGCTGTGCGTGCTCATCTCGTGGATCCATGTGGGTCGCGAATAGTGCATGCTCGGGCTCTAGTGGAACGGGATCAGGTGGGGGAGCAACAAGAGGGTGAACGGGTGCATCAGCAATAAGTGGGTGATCAACATGATCAGCAGCAATGTCATGATCGCCCTCCAACAATGGAGCGTCAACAGGATGGTCATCAACAGGTGGGTCAGCAATCACAGGCTCAATAGGTATGCCAACATGAATGGGGTCATGCTCAAGCACTGGTTCTAGGGCGGCTGCCTGCTCAGGGGCCATGGCAGGCTCGGGATCATCAAAGGCCATCTCAAAGTCAAACTCAGGGTCGATGGGATCAACTGGGTCTACTGGGTCGACTGGATCCTCCATAGGCTGATCCATAGGTATAAACTCTATATCCTGATCCGGGTCGAACCCTAGGGGAAAGATAGGATCGGAATCCTCCACATCATCATGGTCGAAAGCAAAGCTAGGAATAGGGGCAACAGAGGATGCCTGGTCAGGATCTGAACCATGTGAAAAGTGCTGTGCACTCAGAGTGTGGGAAGGTGCGGAGGCCACAGACTCGAAGGAGTCTGGAGCAGGTGAGTGTGCAGGTGACTCCGCAGCTGGAGCATCTGCGAGCAGTAAAAGTCCTCCGTCGGCTATCAGGGCCTCGCCCTCAACATCGTCCTCTAGGAGCTCATCGTCAAACAGATCGACGTCGCCATCAACGTCGGCGTCGAGAAGCAAATCGTAAGCAGGATATGAAGCAAGTGGTACGGGAGCAGGGATCTCTACAAGCGGTAGGTCCCCGGCCAAAGGGCCATCAGCGAGCTCATCAGCACCATCAGGTAGCGCAAAGGGCTGAAAGTCATCCTCGTCTGTGCTAGTAACGTCGGATGTGTGAACCTCGCGCTCTGAAGACTCTAGGTCGTCTGATACTATAGGTTTAGGGCCTGTGGTGTCTGAATCATCAGTGCCGGTCGAGTCCATGTGTCTGTAACATAAACACAAATATGCACAAATAATCAGTCATGCAATCAGGTAAACACATTAGTCACCAATTAAACAATCAAATAATTCTCCTAGTCCCACTAGCCTCCCAGTCTCCTAGACTGATACTCCTAGTCTCGCTAACCAATTTTTCCCAGCCTCTCAGACGGCTCTTCCTAGTCTCACTAGCCAAATTCTCCCAGCCTCTCAGACTGCTCTTCCTAGTCTCACTAGCCATCTACCTCGATCTCTTAGATCGAGCCTCGGCCTCCAAGACCGAGCCTCAGCCTCCCAAACTGAGCCTCAGCCTCCCAGACTGAGCCTATAAATAATAAATAAAATGTGCTCAACATTTGTTTGTAAAAACGTTTTGGATCTGGACTTAAGTGGTATGCAGTAAAAATGTTTTCGTGAGAGCCCTAGTGATCATAGTCTAGACTCGAGAAGGAATCCTAGTTCGCTATGATCTGAGCTCTGATACCAAGCTGTCACACCCTGGCTTTGCGGAAGCGTGGTTAATTTGGTGTGACTTCTTAATACCATAGCTTAACCATAACAAAGCTATATGAATAAAAACTATGCAAGATCATCCATTCAATTAAGTATTAAAACCAAATGCAACAACATTGTATCAACAGGAACACACCCTAACGACATAAACATTGTTCAACAAACACAACATCAACATAACACAAACACATTTTAAGGACTGTGACTTGTCCAGGAAAGAGTCACATTCCCTAAACCCGGATGACCTCGTACTAGTGCAGCGGGAAAACGTGCCATACCGTGCCAGATCCTTTAATTCCCTGAAATACATGTAAGTTGAAAAATCAACAATAATGTTGAGCGAGTTCATGTGTAAGTGAGCAAATAAACCTTTGTTTGTATAAAAATCCTGGTATGTAGCAAATAAGGAAAAAGAGATCACCAATGGTTTGCAAGGCTATTGATATGTGTGAAATGCAAGTAGGAAGGCTCAAACCTAGCAGATTTATGCGTTGGGTACAAAGTCACCCCGAGGTCCGTTATGCTGGGCCTGGGGCTGGGCTCGCTACACCCAGATAGATCTACCGCTCCTGCCCCTCGGTCCTATCCTGAGGATTAATGACCTCAAGTTTCCGCCTACCCATTCACATGATCTAAGTAACAACCCTCCTTACGCTAACCATACCATGTAAGAATTATTCGTAATCATAGTAACATGTATTTCACCCCCGCAGTTTAGAAAACTGAAAACAGTTAAGAGAAAAGGGGGACATGAACTCACAGCGGTGCGTCTCTACCAAGTATGTCTCCAAGTCAAGCAGCTGTGCAACGACCTACATGTACTAACTCTATTAGACGGACGGCCGTGCCTTAGCTTTATGGTTTATGTTTTGGGAAATAGTTAGACAACTATTTCGTGTTTACATTCTGTGCATACTTGGTAATTATTTTCCTTCCCAAGGATGGGGGATTTAATACATGTGCGTACGAAATATATTATTAAGTCTTACTTAAAATATATCTTATTTCTAACTTCAAAATATAAATATTTTTCTCAAAAAAATATTATATTTTTGTTTCACATAATTTTCCCAAAATAATACCTTGACAAAAATACGCGTTCATAAATATTTCTTTAAAATGCGTAAGTTACGTTTTAACGATCGAGTGGTAATAATAATTACCGGTGTAACTTATATATTTATCGTGAAGGCGTTCGTATTATTTTGGATTCGTTAACGTTCGATAATATTATTTTTACCCTAAAAATAATATTTATACACTTCACAAAATAATTGACAAGTGACGTTGTGAAAAATATATTTACTAAATATATATTTATCACGTTTAATTTTGTGAAAACCCCACCTCCGATATTTGTAAATAAAGTCGTGGCGAAACTTATATTTTGAAAACATGTCGAAAAGTATTTCTAACACTTATAGTGAAAATAATTCTAAGTGTTAGGTTTTTGGAAAAATTTCGCCAGAGTTTCCTCTGTAACTGGAGGTGGCCACGCTTTCAAGCGTATCATTTTCTTTTATAAATCAAACCAACCATTTTCTCACCTAACCAAAACAATATTCAACACATCAACTAGTCCATAACATGTCAATCGCAAAGATTTCATGAACTTGTGATTTACTCAAAAATACGAAGTAAATCTCATTACTTTTAGCGGATCTTTATATAAATTAGTCCGGTTTCGTAAAAACCTTGCTTTTAAAGAAATTCCGTCTTCACTACTTCTCGTCATCTTTTACAAAAATTGTTATTTTGTCGAAACTTTGTGCTACACAAGTGTTTACACACAGTGTTCTAAAAAACATTCTAGTTAATTTAAGATCCGTCTTTAGAAAACATAATTTCCTTGACACTCGGTCCTTTGAAAATACCACTTGTACATCCGTAGATCTACTAGTTTTAAACACTATTTTGTAAGTAAAATCACTTTTACACAAGTTCATGATTGGCGTGTGGTAGAGTTTCACCCTTTAATCCTTGTTACATTCAAAACAACCTTATGTCATGATCCATGATCATGACCAACCCGGGTTAAATGATGATCCGAGCTACCACAACATAGATCGGGTCCAAATAACCACACAAATCAATTACTACAACATTTACACAACATACAAGATTTTAACCATCAATATTAGTGTTTTTAGTAGACTTTAGTGTGTCATCTTGTAAGATTACTAGTTTTAACCATTATAAATCATTTTAACCACTTCAAAATAGTTCGAGAGGGTGATTTAAGCAACATACCACTAGCTCGAGGCTAGGGAAGAATCTAGACGCAAAAAGGGTGGATAAAAGCAAGAGAGTGAGGTCCTTCAAGCTCCGAGCGCACCAAGACTTCTTATACGGGATCCTTGACACTTGTGTGATGTTGGAATGTGATGAGTGAAATCGAAAAATGGATGGATGTATAAGGGGGTGTTCGGCCAAAGCCTTGAGAGAGAGAGAGAGGGAGTGTGTTTGAGTGGTGTTGTGAGTGTTATGATCATAAGGTGCAAATGCTTAGTACTTATAGACAAAAATTTGATTATGGACCAAGGGATCTTATGTCACAAAGATATTGAACATCAAGGAATTAAATAATCAAAATTGTACAATGGTGTCCCCAAGGGGGACCGAATTCGGCTCAAAGGGGGGGGGGTAGCTAGTTCATTTTCAACTAATTAGTTAGTCATTAGTTAGGTTAATTAGGTTAGTTAAGTGCTTAACCCGGTTAGTAGTGTGTCGTGCTTTATGGCGGGTGTTAGGGTATTCAGGGACCCTAACTGGCTCAGAAAAAGATAAATAATGTTAATGGCAATATTTTCATGTTCCGGGCATAGTCCGGTTGCTCGGTTGGATAGTAATCCGTTAAAGTACTTAACAAAGCTTTAGAGTGTCGTTAATACAATTTTTAGTGACACAACTTATTCCCGACACTTTGGAAAGTGTCTAGTAATATTTTTCTCACGTTTTGGCACTTTATTAGTTAGCTAAAAGCTGAATTGTTAATTAAAGTGCTGAGTTTTGTGCTCAGTGTATGTTTTAGGCACATCCAGTCATTGTAACTTATCCCTAGAGACGCAGTTCTACAACCCTTGTATCCCTACACTCAATATGGGTGTAGTGAAATATTTCTGGCTCATACAGGCCTTAGAGGCAATATCTGCCTGATGCTAGCTTTATCAGCATGTTCAATAGGTTATCCGTTCATAGTGCTACTGTGCTTCTGTGCATCATGTTTGTCACTAAGGTTCAGCGTGTAAATAATGTAGTGACAGTATGTAAAGTATGATGCAGGAATATGCATGTATCAACATTCAAGTAGCAGTTGTTCACAAGTTCAAGTAAGCACAGTAATCAAGCAGTAATTAATTATTAATTAAGTCGTACGGATACCTGGTTTAGTGAGGGTTGTCACAAGGTTAACGTACAAATGCCCTTATCGTACATTACGTATGCTACAATCTCAGCCGTCCGATCATCTTCCCGCATTGAATTCGCATGTTGTTTTTTTGTAACAATTTCGCATGTTGGTTTTTTAACATGCGATTTCATCAAAATTACCACATGCGAAATTGTTACAAAAAAACAACATGCTATTTCATCAAAATTATCACATGCGAAATTGGTACAAAAAAACAACATGCGAATTTATCAAAAATTATCACATGCAAAATTGTTATAAAAAAACAACATGCTATTTCATCAAAATTATCACATGCGAAATTGGTACAAAAAACAACATGCGAATTCATAAAAAATTATCACATGCGAAATTGTTATAAAAAAAACAACATGCGATTTTAAAATGCGGGAAGATGATCTGACGGCTGAGATTGTAGCGTACGTAATGTACGATAATGGCATTTGTACAGTACATTTTCCCTATATATATATATATATATACACTTAAGATTTTTGCGACTTGAACGATTTTATTGGTGATCGTTATCATGTAAATCCATTAACACACCCGTTTATACGTAATATATCTACGATTTGTGCGTCGTAATATATATACATAAACGTACACATAAACTAAGCATCGTGACACCCGAAATCTCGTTAACTTATTTATTTTATCATTTTTAAAGCATGCATACATAAAATAATTTATATGTATCAATTTTCATGCTCGACAAACAAGTTACGCATTCAACGCGATTTTTACCGTTTCTACCGCTTTAAGCGCACAAGCGTACATGCATAGTCTAAACTCCCGCTATCATGTCAACACTTAGAATATTATCATATATACACATGTCTAAGTCACGTAACACATTTTAACACATAAGGTTCACCCATAAATAACCCATGCTAGTGTATATTGTAAAACGCGTATTTTATTGATTCGGTAACGTTTTCGGGCGTCGGAAGTCACGTATGTCTAACCAAACACCAAGTAAACATAATATTAGTTAAAATACTTATATTTAAACTAAAAATATCAGTTTACTTACTGATTTAAAACAGTTTTAATAAAATCCTTCGAAAAGTCGATTTTTAACCGTTTTACCGCATAATTTTGCGTTAAACGTTACTATAATCATCCCAACTCGAAATGACTTGATATTTTAACACAATACATGTTATTTACTGATTAAAATGATGATTATAATCAGATTAGTGCAGTTTTTGTGTAAGTCACATAAATCATGCGATTTCACGTACTTTACAACACATAAAGCACTAAGTACAACATGCAAAGCTAGTAAACGTTATTACAAAGTTTTATACCATTTTACCACTTCAAATATTCATATTTTAGTGTTTAGAATCTGATAAATTTTTTTTTTGTCAAATCATACTCAAATCATCCTTTTATGATCACATATCAACATGCAAGTCCAAGTATGTGCATCTAATGCACCCTTATCATAACATCATCATCTTACATGATCTTAAATGCATTAAAGAGCATATTTATTTCATGTCCTTATAAACTACAACATGTTCATCACATTATCATCTAATCATGTTTACATAAATGTAAACATTCTTACATTTATGAACATGTGACAAACACTTACTTTCATGCATACATACATACATATATATACACGACATATATATATATATATACATATTCCAAAAGTTCACTTTTTCACATATTCATCTCAAATCACAAAACCCTTTTTAGAACATTCTTTTATGACACCTTTTTGATTCATGCATGAAACAATCTTTTCAAGAATCATGTCAAACAAGAATCATTCAACAAAATCAAAACACAACTATATACACACACTCATACAACTTTCGGCCATACATACATACATATACACACCCATTTTTACTTTAGTTAAAATCTCATTCATTATTAGTTTCAAGTTTGTGATTAATTCCAAGTTCAAGAGAAACCTTCCAACATCACTATTATCACTAAAAATCAAGAATGTGATTTTGAAAATAAGTTTATACCTATCAAGATTTTAGTGGGTTTTAACAAGATTTTTGATGTTTGGAGCTTGTTTCACCTTGAAAACACCTATGGATCTCCAAAACACCTTGAAACCTTCTTGGAATAGACTTGAATCTTTAAAGAAACTTCAAAAAATTTTGAATGTGGATGTGTGTGTGTGTGTGTGTGTGTGTGTGTGTGTGTGTGTGTGTGTTCGGCCGTGAGGTAGAGAGGGAGTGAGTTTGTGTGTTTGATTTCATTTTCTTGGTATATGCAAGATATTGGAAAGATTTGAAAAGCTTAATCATCACATTGAGTTTCCAAGGCCACCAAATGGAAGAGAGAGAAGGGATTTTGTCTCCCCTAGCCGCCACTTGTCCCACAACTCTCAATCATCATATATATTCGTATATATATATATATATATATATATATATACATATACATATATAATATAGACCAAAAACTGGTGTTTTACTGGATACCAGTTATTTTATCTAGTGTTTTAATCCCGTTTTAGTGAGTTTTAAATTATTTTTATCATTCTATAGAAATAATCTCACTAAAATATTACTGAAATAATTACCAGTTGCCTTGACTGGCTGCGTTGACAGTATTTTGTCAGATACACGCAGTATCGCGCGGTACGCACTTAAATTTGAAAAATAGAGTTTCTTAGCGTTTGAATTTATTTTTCCTTCCGGACATGATTAAAATGACCATTCTAATCATAACATACTATTTTAGAATTTTAACATTGATCGGGTGGTCACCTACGTTCGGTTCGCATTTTATTCGTTATGCGATAAGCGTTTATCTTATTGTTGCCAACATAATTTTTTTTATCAACGTCTGGATTTACCAACATATCAAATATCACATATAAACATCAATAGCAGTCAAATACAACCTTTTTATTTATTCATGACACGTGTTACATTTGTACAGTACAGCCTAAATAGCCGGGTGTCACAGTCTCCCCCTGTTTAGGAAATTTCGTTCCCGAAATTCTACTCTACAGGTTTTGTTTTCGCACTAGGTGGGAAGAGATGAGGATATTTCCATTGCATCTGGTCCTGTCATTCCCAGGTGAACTCGGGTCTACGTTTAGAATCCCAGCGAACCTTGACCAACTTAATCCTACTCCTCCTAAGTTTCTGAATTTTCCAATCCAGAACTTCTACTGGTTCTTCGATAAATCTCAGTTTATCATCCACTCGAACCTCACCAGGGGGTATAATCAGTGTCTCATCAGACAGACACTTCTTCAAATTGGAGACATGAAACACGTCATGAACTCCACTTAACTCCTGCGACAACTTAAGCCTCTACGCGACTAATCAAACTCGAGATGCGATTTCGAAAGGACCTATATAATGCAGGCTCAGCTTTCCCCCTTTTTCCAAACCTCATAACACCTTTCCAAGGAGATACCTTCAACATAACCCGATCACCAACCTGAAACTCCAACGGTTTTCTCCGGTTATCCGCATAACTCTTCAGTCGATCTGCGGCAGCTTTCAACCTTCCCTTGATCTGGACAACCTTGCCAGCGGTTTCCTGGATAAGCTCGAGTCCAGTTAATTGCTTCTCGCCTACTTCAGCCCAACAAAGTGGTGATCGACACTTCCTTCCATACAAGGCTTCAAACAGAGCGACCTTGATACTAGCGTGGTAACTATTGTTGTAAGAAAACTCAGCCAATGGCAAGTGAGTATCCCAACTTCCACGGAAATCGATCGCACACGCTCTCAACATATCCTCTAACGTCTGAATGGTTCTCTCACTCTGACCATCCGTTTGAGGATGATACGCAGTACTCATGTCCAAACGAGAACCCAACGACTCTTGAAGAGATCGCCAAAACATGGAGTCAAACCGTCCGTCTCTATCCGAGATAATTGACACTGGTACTCCATGATGGGCTACAATCTCGTTAAGGTACAATTGCGATATCTTCTTCGTATTGTCTGTTTCCTTAGGCGCTAAGAAATGAGCAGACTTTGTTATCAATCCACAATTACCCATATCGTATCATGTCCACGCGACGTACGGGGTAACTTGGTGATAAAGTCCATCCTAAGATGTTCCCAGTTCCACTTAGGAATCTCTGGTTGCTGCGGAAGCCCAGACGGCTTCTGATGTTCAGCCTTAACATTTGAGCACGTCAGACATTTACTCACATACACCGCAATATCTCTCTTCATATTCGGCCACCAGTATAACTCCTTGATATCCTGATACATCTTTGTAAGAACTGGGTGAATGGAATATCTGGATTTATGGGCTTCGTTCATAACCAGTTCACGTAGGTTACCTCTAAGCGGAACCCAAATCCGGTTCATGAAGTAGATCACTTCATCCGCTTTTGGTATTAGTTCACACTCTAAGCCTCTCAAACCTTCTCTTCTCAGGTTCTCATCCTTCAAAGCTTCTCGTTGCGCATTACGAATTCGATCGATCAAACTCGTCTGTATGGTCAAGCTCAAAGCACGCACACTTAGAGGTTTCTCCCGCTCTTTCCTACTGAGCGCATCAGCAACAACATTTGCTTTACCAGGGTGATAATGAATATCACACTCGAAGTCGTTGAGTAACTCTACCCAACGTCTCTGTTGCATGTTGAGCTCCTTCTGATCAAAGATATGTTGTAGGCTCTTATAGTCTGTGTATATCGTACACTTCGTGCCATATAAATAATGTCTCTAGATCTTCAAGGCAAACACAATAGCTCCTAACTCCAAATTATGCATTGTGTAATTCTTCTCATGCACTTTTAATTGTCTGGAAGCATAGACTATCACTTTGTCCTTCTGCATAAGCACGCACCCGAGGCCCAAACATGATGCATCACAATATACAATGAAATCTTCATTTCCCTCGGGAAGGGAAAGAATAGGTGCACTACACAACTTCTCCTTAAACAGCTGAAAAGCTTCCTCCTACTTTTCCGTCCAATCAAACTTCCTTTTCTTCTTGGTCAATAGCATTAAAGGCTACGCTAATCTGGAGAAATTCTCTATGAATCTCCAATAGTACCCAGCAACTCCTAAGAATTGTCGCACCTCAGACGGATTCTTTGGCGCTTCCCAATTCTTGATTGCCTCTATCTTCGACGGATCCACGTGTATACCTTTCTCATTTATGACTTGTCCGAGAAAATGAACTTCTCGAATCGAGAATTCACATTTAGAGAACTTGGCATACAACTTCTCTTCCTTTAGCAGCTCCAAAATCAACTTCAGATGACGCTCATGATCTTCTTTGGTTCGTGAATAGATAAGTATGTCGTCGATGAATACTATCACGAATTTATCCAAATAGGGTTTGTATACCCTGTTCATGTGATCCATGAACACTGCTGGCGCATTAGTTAAGCCAAAAGGCATGACTAAAAACTCGTACTGGCCATATCGTGTTTGAAAAGCAGTCTTCGGAACATCTTCGTCAACAACCTTCAACTGATGATATCCTGAACGCAGGTCGATCTTCGAATTGTAGCTGGATCCCTGTAGTTGGTCAAACAAATCATCATTTCTCGGTAAAAGGTACCGATTCTTGATAGTCAACTTGTTTAGCTCTGTGTAGTCAATGCACATCCTGAAGGATCCATCCTTCTTCTTCATAAACAAGACAGGTGCACCCCAAGGCGAAAAGCTTGGTCGATGAAACCTTTGTCTAGTAGCTCTTAAAGCTGATTCGACAATTCTTTAATCTCTGACGGTCTCAATCTATAAGGAGATTTTGCAACTGGTGTAGCACCGGGTACCAGATCAATTCTAAACTCGATCTGTCTCGCACAGGGCAATCCAGGTATGTCTTCAGGGAAAACTTCTGGATAGTCACGAACTATAGGAATCTCTTCGATCTTCCTACCTTCAGGCTTTGTATCCACTACGTTAACTAAGAACACATGATAACCCTTACACAACATCTTAAGCATCTTCATAACACTAACAACACTCGACACTTGACTCGATAGGTCTCCGTGAACAACTATAGCTTCACCACCACCAGGACGAGGTATCCTTACTTGCTTCTCCAAGAAAATAATCTCAACTTTATTCTTGGATAGCCAATCCATCCCCATAACTACATCAAACCCTACCCAGCTCCACTGGCAATAAGTCGATACTAAAACTATGATTGTCTAATTGAATACTACAATCACGAACGACTTCACTAGTCTCTATCAATTTACCATTTGCTAGTTCTATCGAGTACTTTTTACTTAGCTTACTTGTTGGAGAACACAGAAATGGTTCAACGTTTTTCGAAACAAAACTCAAGTCAGCCCAGTATCAAAGAGTACGAACGCAGAATGCTTATTGATCAAAAACATATCGGTAACAACAGCAGGATCGTTACGTGCCTTTCCAGCGTTTAGGTCGAACGCTCTACCCCTGGCATTCTGACCCTTTACTTTAGGAAAATCCCTCTTGAAATATCCCTGTTCACCGCATTAGAAGCATCCCTCTAGCTTTGCTCCCTTCGAAGTACTTTTAGCATAGCACTCGCGGGTAACATGCCCAGTTTGACCACACCTGGCGCACTTTCTCTACTCATCCTCGTGAGTCTTTTTCTCAGAATTACTCCTGCCATCCTTGGCATTATCCCTTCTAGAACTGCTTGAATTTGCTATATACGCCTTCCCCGAACTGTGTTTCCTGTCACGCTTCTCATCGGTCTCCTTCCTCGAGCTCTCATACTTGCTCTTCCGCGAATCTCCTGACTTAGACTCAGAATGCTCCGACCGTTCAAATTTCACGTCTGCATTGGCCTTGCCCGATGACTTCCCGGTTTCCTCCTTCATATTAAGACTACCTTTGCGAGCAGTGTCATCCGCTAATGATTTCGCCAATGTAGTAGCTTCTAGATAGGTAGTGGGTTTCGGTGATGTGGCCATGCTGCGAATTCGTGGCGATAGCCCCCAAATATACCTCTCTATGTTAACATACTCAGGAGTGACCATCCGTGGAACTAACCTTGCCAAATCGTTAAACCAAGATGTGTAAGCTCTGACGTTCTGACCTTCCATGGTTAGATTCTAGAAGTCGGTCTCGATCTTCTGTATCTCACTACGCTGGCAGTATTCCTTTACGAGCATCTCTTTAAGTTCGTTCCAGGTTAGACCATAGGCAGCGTCTTCACCCAAAATTTGAACTTGCGAGTTCCAATAGGATAATGCCTCATCAAGAAAAGAACAAGAAGCATACCTAACCCATTGATCAGCATCACAACCACTGATAGCCATGACAGATTCCATCTTCTCAATCCATCTGGTGATATCCAAGGGTCTTTCGGCACCGGTAAATGATCGTGGGTTACAGCCCTGGAATGTTTTATAGGTACATCCATGCCATGCACTGTGCATAAGGTTAATGAGAATCAGGAATATGCTTCGATTATATCATAACACATGAACTACTAAAACTTTCCGATCATTATATTACCTGGAGGGTTTCCGATCTGTGCCCCACCAAAACCATGCCCATGAGCACCCCGTCCACGTCCCTGGCCATTATTCTGGTTAGCATCGCGCTGTTCCATGGCAGTATTAATGTGTTGGGCTATGAGTTGTGCCAACTCTTCTGGGGTGGTAGGTAGTCCAGAACCCTGTCTCGCTTTTGGCGGCATTTCGTCGTTTCTATTATTATAGCAATAATAACAACATAAGACGATATCCAAAAATAATTCAGTCATTAAATGCTAGTGGACCAAACATTACACATGTATAATATCCACATATTAATGAGAATTTTTTTTAAACCAAAAGTAATTCATCCGATATTCATCATAGAAATTATAAAACTTGTTTTTAGTACACAACTAACCACATTTTGGCATGTCTACATCAACACCCATAACAAGTTCATATAAAAATTCCTACAAAATATCCAAAAATCTGGCATACAAGCCATAAATAGAGTGTATCAAAAGTGACATACAAAACAACCAACAAAACAACAAACATCTAACGCTTCAAGCCTAGAAAATCTAACATCCTCCTAACAAGCTCCTCCAGATCCACTATCCTCCAGTGCATCTGATCCATCGCACTGTCGTCTAGATCCTTCAACTCATCGTACCAGTCCATCTGTCCCTCTAGATCCTTCATCTTACCCCTAGCCAAGTCCAAGTCTCCGCGCAGAGTGGCAAACTGTTGATCGCAATGGCAACATCGGTTAATCCATACTCCTTTCTGCTTCTTGGAAGTAGATGGTGTCTCAGCACGTGACGTCGATGCAATCTCTCCAACAGGCCTAGTCCTCTTCCTACGTCGATAATAAACCAAAAGAGGTGTAGTAGGAACGCATGAGTCGATCAATGGTAAAGATGACTCAGTAGTAACAAGTGGAGGGATCTCAGTGATAGGCTTGCTCCCAGCAGCAGATGGGACAACTTATGTCTCTAATGGTTGAGCCATGACAATAGTGGCGTCCACCACTGGTGCGATACTGAGAGAACCTTCGATCATAGGGACACCTCTAATCACGTCATCGATAACTGGTACAGTGCCTGACGATTGTCCCGTCTCGTGAATCGAGAGAGGAATATCATCATCATCGTCTATCCACCTGTTGCTTGTGAAAGCATATCGGGGGTCTACCTGGCTGGCAAAAGCAGCAGGATCAACATGGAATGACGAAGCGAATTCGGCTATACCAACCATTTGTGGAGTCGTGAGGGGTATCTCTGGTAGAATGGATCTGGGTGAAGTCTCGAATTCTGGCTCGCTACCTGCGTCATGAATCTCGATGACCTCATGCTCGTGCGACATCTGTGACATATATAACCATACAAAGTAAGTGCGTTATCAAATGAAAAATAACACATAAGGCCCAAATAAACAGATAATCACGTACACATATAAACACGCAATGGTTTTCATACATGATAAAAATTCCATGTTATTCAAAAATTTTGGCTTCGCGAATTTTGGACGTCGCAGCGGAATATAAAACGTAGTGGTGATGGAAGTTGGTGCCCATTAATATCTTGTTGAACGATGCATCGAAATGTTGGACACTCAACTTAATTATAACATAGTTTTTAAACTTAAATTTTCAAAGTACCACACAACCATAACATAGTTTAGTAGTCTTGACCCTTATGGATCTTATTACATTGGTCCCAAATTTGTTTTAAAATTTTATCCACAATATTTTCAAATCACACATGCATAAACAACCACAAGATACGCCATAATTCCCGAAGCCAAACTCAAGTACCTGAAGAACACGTTAAAATCAAGTGTCAACACAAAGGAGGTTGAGTTCACATATTCAAATTTAAAATAATTTAACCCAAGGAAAAAGTTTCTAATTATGTGTTTATTATAAAACATCCATATAATTATTAAGAAAGTTAATTCATTTCCTTGTAAAATAACTAAAGGGTCAGTCGTCGCAAGCATTTCCGCAGAACCTTCCGACCATAGACATCTTCCCGAGTTTACATATTAAATTGATAGAATCAAATGTTTGGGCTCGTATGTTAGCAAGACATTACGAATTATATATTTACAATGAAGGTATAATCAATGCTAGACTATGAACAGAATATCAATTCGTCATTTGACTTGACGCGGAGCGGCCGTTCACGACGGGGTTGTCAAGCCGATAGATCTACCAAGAATTCATCGCGTGCAATACTTAAATGATTAAACGACATCACTTGCGCATGGCCCATATCGAGGCCATCTATGATGCATGCCTCACGTACAATATATATATCCTACTAATATTGATAAATTTAATATATGATGTTGTATGAATTTATTGAAATCCCTGGGATCAAGCAAATTCGTCCCAAGTACATGGTTGTTTTCTCTGAAACACCGTAACAATCCCGTTTCTCCCCGAAACATATATATATTCACCAAAACCGTTTCTCCCCGAAACATATATTCACCAAAACCGTTTCTCCCCGAAACATATATATTTAACAAAACCGTTTCTCCCCGAAATATATATATTTAACAAAACCATATATTTTCAATGAAACTATACATTTTATATCAAAAGGTACGTTTTATTCAAAAACATTATTAAACCCTTTTTAGGGGTGTTCTTCCCCAAAAACATATACAAAACAGTAAAAAGAGGGGGTTTAGTGACACTCACCTTTGGGTGCGTATTTTAAATAGCGCCATCCCACAAATTGATTTCTACACGTCCTATTATGCGTAGGAACGATTTTATCAAACAATATATCACAAAAATTTCTAAGTTTCTCCGTATCTTAGAATTTTCACATAACTTTAAGATTTTCTCAAAAAGTTATCATTTTAGATTATGTTGGCACGTTAATATATATATGAGTTCATAGGTAGAGGATACTGTAAAAAAGGCCCAAAGTGTGAGAAAGGTAAGAAAGAATCTCAACCATTAGATCTTTTGATCTAATGGTTGAGATCAGTAGGGACCAAATTGTAAAATATTTTTGTTAATTTGGACTGAATTGAAATATATAGGGGCAATTGTGTCTTTTTTTCTTCATTTTGTAAATCAAATCCCTGCATTTTCGTTCTCTCTCTCTCATACGATCACAATTTCTCTCTCTGTCTCTCTCTTTCTTCTTCCATATTCAATCAATCGGAAGATCAAACACGACAGCGGCAGCGACGGTGGTGGTGGTGAGAGCGGCAGCGGCGGTGGTGGTGGTGCGAGCGGCAGCGGCGGTGGTGGTTCCAGCGGCAGCGGCGGTGGTGGTGCCGGATCGGCAGCGGTGGTGCAGTGGTGGTGGTGCCGGAAGTGGCAGTGGTGGTGGACATGCGATCTCTCTCTCTACATCGACCGACCAGATGATCTCTCTCTCTACACGACAGCGGCGGCGGAGTGGCAGTGGTGGTGCCGGAAGTGGAGAAGATGATACAGAGGTGTTATATTCTTTACCGAATGGTGTTATTTTCTTTTCTGAAAGGTGTTATTTTCTTTTCATTAATGGTGTTTTTTCTTTTCATTAATGGTGTTTATTTTCTTTTCTGAATGGTGTTATTTTCTTTTCTGAATGGTGTTATTTTCTTTACTGAATGGTATTATTTTTTTTTCTGAATGGTGTTATATTCTTATATTCTTTACTGAATGGTGTTATATTTTTTTTACTGAATGGTGTTATATTCTTTACAGAATGGTGTTATATTCTTTACTGAATGGTGTTATATTCTTTACTGAATGGTGTTATATTTCTTTACTGAATGGTGTTATAATCTTTTACTGAATGGTGTTATATTCTTTTACTGAATGGTGTTATATTCTTTATTGAATGGTGTTATATTCTTTACTGAATGGTGTTATATACTTGCTGAATGGCGTTATATAATTATTGAATGGTGTTATATATGTGCTGAATGGTGGTTGCAGTGTTATTTGTAGTGTTTTTTTTAGAGATCTTTTAAAAAAATCTTGTTCCTATAATTAAGGTGGCGATTATGGTAAGTTTTGAATTAATTATAAAATTACTTTTTACCCTTTTGAATTAATTTAGATGGAGGACACATGTCATCTCCACAATATTTCTCACATTTCTCACACTTTTAACCTTTTTTTACAATAACCTTACCCTGAGTTCATATATATATATATATATATATATATATATATATATATATAGGGGAAGGTTCATTTGAGAAGAAATTTAGTGTGAGAAGAAAAAGAAGAAAGGGCATATTAGTAAAATACTATTTCATTTATAACTCATATAATTAATTTTTCTCTCTTTAATTAATTAGTCAACTAATCATTAATTATCCTACATATAATCTACAAAACCTACACATATCAAAATTTTTCTACATATACCCTACACATTATAGAATTTTATCCTACACAGTCGAAATTTATCCTACACACCTCGAAATATATCCTATACAACTCGTAATTTATCCTACACACCTAGTAATTTATTCTACACTTTAAATTAAGTTGTTTTTTTAATTTGAAAAAAATATATATTTTGTAAAGGAGTTACAAATTCAATTTAGTTAATTATTAAAGTGGAAGAATACAAATTAATGATTTATGTAAGTTTACCAATATACCCTTATATTAAAATTAAATTCAAATATTAAATGAAGTAAAATGAAGCATTCTTATTGGATGAAACTTCTTCTTTTTTCTTCTTACAAAAAAATTCTTCTCATTTGAACCCTCCACTATATATATATATATATATATATATATATATATATATATATATATATATATATATACATATGTATATATATAATTAAGATTGTTGCGACTTGAACGATTTTATTGGTGACCGTTATCATGTAAATCCTTTAACACACCCGTTTATACGTAATATATCTACGATTTATGCGTCATAATATATATACATAAATGTGTGACACTCCGAACTTTCAAGAATTGTACTACCTGATTCTATGGCCTTTGGCTTGTACCATTACGCTTTATGACCATTACGCTTTATGACGTTGTAACTAAATGAATTTTATGATGTTGTGATTTAATTCTATGTAAATGTGTTGGTTGCATGAGTTATAATATGATACACGTTATATTATGCTAGTCGCACACCCCTCTCATGATCACACACACCCTCAACTCGATATCTTGAAAGTTCGGCCCATACAATCTATCAAGTCCAAACCGAACCCAACCCACTCCTTCCCTTATGTACGAGTATGCATGTATGTGTTTGAACTTGGAACAATTGAAAACCCTAAACTCCATCCTAGACACACAAGCGACGACAACTTTGAGGATTCAACAAAGCCCCCCCTTCGAAGCCTTCCTTCCTCCTGTTCTAGCACATCTCCAACGATCTTTGGTTAGTGATTATACTTATTCTGATTTCTTTAATTACTCTCGATTGTATAAGGTTTTTGTGGGTTAGGATAATGATCATGATGGTTATGTGATAATATGAATTATGTGTATGAATTGGGATGTATGATACTGTTGATGAATTCGCCTTGATGATTAATTGATTGGTTAGGGAAGTTAAGACACACAAATGTTACCAAATAATAAACTGATGAACTAGGGTGCTTGTGTGATTTAACTGATAAACCTAATATGATCAGATTTAGTAGTAATGTCATATTGATATTTGATGAACTGTTATTTTGTTCTAAAGATTTCTATGCATTGATCTGAATGGAATTTTGGGTAGATGGAGAAGTTGTTTGCGAAAAACATGGAAACAAACGAAAAAGTGTAACTGACTGAGCATGATTTAGGGAATGAATAACTGGGAATTTTGCACTGATCGATCACACACCTCTGTTGGGTGCACGTTATTGTTAAGCAACATATATCAGTCACACATTAAAGTATTGATCGCATACTTTCATTGCAATCGCACACCTTTCTTGGGCCTCTAAATTAATTGATTGCACCATTTCATTTGGGCCGCACACGGGTCCACGAACAAAATACCAATCGCACAGTCAAAACCCAATCGCACAACTACGAAACGAGCTATAACACCAAGTCTGCCGCACACTCTTGGGTGTGGGCCGGAGCCAAATGGGCCGCCCTGAGTTGGGCTCACACACCTTCTAGGTCGGTCGCACACTTAAATGGTTGCATCAATTAAATGGGCTGCACATTCTGGATGAAACATACAATTCAATCGCACACTTCGTTGGGTTATGGGGTGTTGTTGGGCCGGGGAATCCGGGGGTTGCACGTGACCCCGAATAGTGGCCCAGTCACACACATATGCGAAGAAAATTCATGCACTATCTAGTCGAGTACATGAAGTAGGAGAATGTCATACGATTTCGTATTTGGCCCAAATGTTATTACATGTGATGATTATGGTGTGCTATGAACAAGTGTGTGGCATGCTTAATTGTTATTAAGTGCATGACTAACTGTTACTTATTTCATGATATTATGTGTATGCTATTTGTAAAATATGAAAAAAGGAATATATGTTAAGTATTACAAAACTGATTAGTAATGGAAATTATGCTAGGATTGCTTTGATCAACTTGAACACGTAACTAGTCTTACCGAGCAAACCAAGGAGAGTTCACTACACTCTTTATAAGCATGCTTCAGGTCGGGACAAAACAAACAGGCAAACAAACAAGCAAACATTTCATCCTTGTAGGGGATACTTTACAAACCCATATCCTCGTAGGGGATATGAGGTAGTTTTCAATAAATGTTGATGTTGGATAATACACTCATTTTCTATCAAGTCCAAACCGAACCCAACCCACTCCTTCCCTTATGTACGAGTATGCATGTATGTGTTTGAACTTGGAACAATTGAAAACCCTAAACTCCATCCTAGACACACAAGCGACGACAACTTTGAGGATTCAACAAAGCCCCCCCTTCGAAGCCTTCCTTCCTCCTGTTCTAGCACATCTCCAACGATCTTTGGTTAGTGATTATACTTATTCTGATTTCTTTAATTACTCTCGATTGTATAAGGTTTTTGTGGGTTAGGATAATGATCATGATGGTTATGTGATAATATGAATTATGTGTATGAATTGGGATGTATGATACTGTTGATGAATTCGCCTTGATGATTAATTGATTGGTTAGGGAAGTTAAGACACACAAATGTTACCAAATAATAAACTGATGAACTAGGGTGCTTGTGTGATTTAACTGATAAACCTAATATGATCAGATTTAGTAGTAATGTCATATTGATATTTGATGAACTGTTATTTTGTTCTAAAGATTTCTATGCATTGATCTGAATGGAATTTTGGGTAGATGGAGAAGTTGTTTGCGAAAAACATGGAAACAAACGAAAAAGTGTAACTGACTGAGCATGATTTAGGGAATGAATAACTGGGAATTTTGCACTGATCGATCACACACCTCTGTTGGGTGCACGTTATTGTTAAGCAACATATATCAGTCACACATTAAAGTATTGATCGCATACTTTCATTACAATCGCACACCTTTCTTGGGCCTCTAAATTAATTGATTGCACCATTTCATTTGGGCCGCACACGGGTCCACGAACAAAATACCAATCGCACAGTCAAAACCCAATCGCACAACTACGAAACGAGCTATAACACCAAGTCTGCCGCACACTCTTGGGTGTGGGCCGGAGCCAAATGGGCCGCCCTGAGTTGGGCTCACACACCTTCTAGGTCGGTCGCACACTTAAATGGTTGCATCAATTAAATGGGCTGCACATTCTGGATGAAACATACAATTCAATCGCACACTTCGTTGGGTTATGGGGTGTTGTTGGGCCGGGGAATCCGGGGGTTGCACGTGACCCCGAATAGTGGCCCAGTCACACACATATGCGAAGAAAATTCATGCACTATCTAGTCGAATACATGAAGTAGGAGAATGTCATACGATTTCGTATTTGGCCCAAATGTTATTACATGTGATGATTATGGTGTGCTATGAACAAGTGTGTGGCATGCTTAATTGTTATTAAGTGCATGACTAACTGTTACTTA
The DNA here is from genome assembly GCF_002127325.2 of Helianthus annuus. Lineage (NCBI taxonomy): Eukaryota > Viridiplantae > Streptophyta > Magnoliopsida > Asterales > Asteraceae > Helianthus > Helianthus annuus. Next base: position 78,023,000 of record NC_035440.2, on the reverse strand, counting down.
TTTCATGATATTATGTGTATGCTATTTGTAAAATATGAAAAAAGGAATATATGTTAAGTATTACAAAACTGATTAGTAATGGAAATTATGCTAGGATTGCTTTGATCAACTTGAACACGTAACTAGTCTTACCGAGCAAACCAAGGAGAGTTCACTACACTCTTTATAAGCATGCTTCAGGTCGGGACAAAACAAACAGGCAAACAAACAAGCAAACATTTCATCCTTGTAGGGGATACTTTACAAACCCATATCCTCGTAGGGGATATGAGGTAGTTTTCAATAAATGTTGATGTTGGATAATACACTCATTTTCTATCACTTAAGTCCCATCTTACTACCGAACTAGTTGCTTGTAGGGCAACAGGGTTATTAGTTGATAGCGGTATTTGGTTTGGCACCCTCACGACATACCTGGATAGGACGGGCGTGAACTAATGACCTTAAAATCATGACCAATGTTTGATAGAGCATTGGGGAAGGGCAAACAGGAGCCGTCTTGCGGTATCGAGTTATTATCAACATGACTTAAATCAATACTTGGTAACAAATGTTTAACAAAACTGTGAACTCGCCAGCTTTCTGCTGATACACTTTTTCTGCATGCTTGCAGGCCATTAGGTACACTAACATGGGACTTGCTGCCTGGGAAGCTGGAGTGGTCATGGGTCATGGCAACTGGACGCACCTTTGAAGTTGAATTGTTTCTAAACATTTATGTTAAACTTATTGAACAATCTATTATGCTTCTGCTGAACATGTTTGATTTTCAAAACCAATGTTTGAATTATACTATTCTTGTTTAATGGAAAGTTCTATTTTTACGTATGGTTCAAGGTGATTAGTGGCTAGATCCTGGTACGTCACACACCTCGCGGGGGTTTTCGCTTGTGGTAATTATGGGGGTGTGACAGTTTGGTATCAGAGCCACAGGTTATAGTGAACTAGGTTTTTTAAAACGTTTTCATAAAACCAGACTATAACCAAACAAGTACCGAAAATGATCATGACACTTAGCTCCAGATTGCAAGGTTCGTCTTTTGTTTACTTTATGCATTACTTACCTAGTATACACACACTCACGACATTGCATGAAACTACATACTTGGCACTATGATATGACTACATGTGCTGCTTGTTTATGTGATGCTTAATAGTGTGACACTACCCTTAGACTTTTGTGATCCCTAGTTCTGTGATATCCTTTGTTTTGTTACTCGATTGTAGGGAACCTTTAGCACAAGTTAAGAGGAACTGAGATAAAATGAAAATTGCATTATCATTATGGGTGCACACATAATAATAATGTGGGGTGCATGTGAGTCCCAGTGAGACTTAATAAGTGTGAAAGGGGTTCTGCTCTGTTATCTGATATAATGATAGAGTTCCTTAATCTATAGAGGTCATACTGATTATTGACTTCTATTCAATCGTGATCCTAATCTTTTCCACTCTTCTTATATAGAATCATGAGCGGACGTGGCGAACGTAACGGTGGACGTGGAGGTGGCTGCGGCGGTGTACGTGTCAACATTGTGATGACTCAGGCAGAGTTGACAGATCTGATTAACACACGTGTGGCTGAGGCTTTGGCAGCTCAGCAAGCTGGTAAAATACATACCAGAAAAAGCATAATCCTTAGTCATTTTACTCGATTCTCATTCGTGTGTACTTCCTTTTTGTTTTAGGTCAACCTGCGAACCAAAACCAGAACAATCCACCTGTGTGTACGTTCAAAACGTTCATGGATTGTAAGCCTCAAACTTTTAGTGGAGCTGAAGGTCCTGTGTGACTGCTTCGTTGGTTCGAGAAAGCTGAATCTGTCTTTGCTATGTGTAACTGTCCAGCTGGGGACAGGGTGAAGTTTGCTTCTGGCACCTTGGAGGATGGTGCCTTGACTTGGTGGAATGCTCAGGTGCAGATGCTGGGCATTGAGATGGCAAACGCTACTACTTGGGACGATTTCAAGGAGTTGATACGGGAAGAGTACTGCCCTCGTAATGACATTCAAAAGCTAGAAAACGAGTACTATAACTTGAAGATGGTGGGGTCTGAGATCGAGGCTTATACGAAACGGTCTCATGAGCTAAAGAACATGTGTCCTAACCTATCCCGAACACCACACCGAAGAATCGAACTGTACATCAAAGGTTTAGCACCACAAGTCAATTTGGTTACTGCAACAAATCTTGACAGTTTATCGAGGATCATCAGATTAGCTCATAAGATCATCGATCAGGAGGTGGAGTGTGGCTCACTGCCACCACGTACTACTGTCGCTGCTGCTACTACTACTACTACCCCCACCACTAACAACAAGCATAAATGGAATGACGTAGATAAGGCAACCAATTCGAACCAATCGCAAAAGAAGCCTGACAACAACAACAGTCGCAGTTTCAGCCAGTCATCTTCGGTCAACCAGAATCAGAACAATAGTCAAACTTCGGGCTCTTACGCGGGAAAACAGCCGAAGTGCAGCAAGTGAAGTTTCCACCACTGGCCCGTGTAACCGAATATGTCAAAGGTGTGACAAGGTGGGTCACATGGCGAAAGATTGTAGAGCTCCGTATCCAAAGCAACAACAGCAACAGCCCCAACAACAGCAATAGAGGCAGCAACCCCAGCAGAATCGGGGTAATCAAAGGGGAAGTTACCAATGTGGCAACGAAGGGCACTTCAAGAAGGATTGCCCACAATTGAGTCAGAACGCCAACAACAACAACGGTGGGAACAATAATCACCAGAACAACAACAACAACAACAACAACCACACGGGAAACAACAACAATGGGAATAACAGTGGGAATGGCGCTTGTGGGAGAGTGTTTACCATTGGAGCAGGTGATGCAAGAAACGATGGCAACGTCGTGACTGGTACGTTCTCTGTCAATGGTATTTTCGCTTCTGTATTATTCGACTCTGGTGCCGACTAGAGCTATGTGTCTTTGGGGTTCAGTCATCAGCTAGGGTTAGCTCCAACACCTCTCGAAACCAAACACGTAGTGGAAATGGCTGACGATGAGTCAATTAAAGCCTCACATGTACTTTTAGGGTACAAACTCGATCTTTTAGGTCAAGTGTTCGACATTGACCTTCTTCCCGTCACTCTTGGTAGCTTTGATATAGTTGTTGGTATGGACTGGTTGTCCAAACACCGAGCTGATATACTTTGTATGGAGAAAATCGTGCGTGTACCTCTCCCTAGTGGGGAACCGCTATCCGTTCAGGGTCATCGAAGTGGTGCAACTGTCAACATCATTTCATCCATGAATGCCTAGAAGTGTTTAAGGAAGGGCTCTCCTGCTATTCTTGAGCTTGTTACTTATACTCAGCCCGAAGAAATGAGAATTGAAGATCTACCAGTCGTTTGTGAGTTTCCTGACGTATATCCCGAGGAACTTCCAAGCTTACCCCCACACCGTCAGGTCGAGTTCCAAATTGATCTTACACCAGGAGCAGCCCCGATTGCTCGTGCACCTTATCATCTTGCACCTGGAGAATTGCAAGAACTGTCTAATCAACTCCAAGAATTGTTGGATAGAGGCTTTATCCGACCAAGTTCTTCGCCTTGGGGAGCCCCAGTTCTGTTTGTGAAGAAGAAGGACGGGTCTTTTCGCATGTGTATCGACTACCGTGAACTCAACAAGGTGACAATCAAGAATCGTTATCCTTTACCTCGCATCGACGATCTGTTTAACCCGTTGCAAGGGTCAAGCTATTACTTGAAAATTGACTTAAGGTCGGGCTATCATCAGATGAGGGTCTGAGAGGAGGATATTCCAAAGACAGCCTTCCAAACGCGGTACGGCCACTGCGAGTTTCTGGTTATGCCATTTGGGTTAACTAACGCACCAGCAGTATTCATGGACCTCATGAGTCATGTGTGCAAACCATATCTCGACGATTTCATCATCGTGTTTATTGATGACATTCTGATCTACTCTAAGAGCAAGGAGGACCACGAGCGGCACTTGCGTCTTATCTTGGAGCTCCTGAGGAAGGAGCAGCTTTACGCGAAATTCTCCAAGTGCGACTTCTAGATTCGAGGAGTGCACTTCCTTGCTCACATAGTTAACAAGCTGGGAATACATGTGGATCCCTCTAAAATCAATTCTATTCGTAACTGAGCGGTACCAAAGAGTCCTTCGGAGGTGCGGCAATTTCTTGGCCTCGCTGGGTACTACCGAAGATTCATTGAGGGATTTTCAAAGATCGCTCAACCTCTCACCGCGTTGACACAGAAAGGTGTTGCACATTCATGGGGAACTAAACAGGAAAACAATTTCCAACTTTTGAAACAAAACTCTGCAGTGCACCAATCCTATCCTTACTTGATGGTACCGAAGATTTTGTGGTGTACTATGACACCTCTATTCAGGGTCTCGGTTGCGTGTTGATGCAACGCGAGAAGGTGATAGCCTATGCCTCCCGACAGTTAAAGGTTCATGAGAAGAATTACACGACTCACGACATAGAGTTGGGAGCCATGGTTTTTGCGTTGAAAATTTGGAGGCATTACTTGTACGATACTAAATGCACCATTTATACCGACCACAAGAGTTGAACATTTACTTGTACTAAATGCACCATTTATGCTAGGATTGCTTTGATCAACTTGAACACGTAACTAGTCTTACCGAGCAAACCAAAGTGAGTTCACTACACTCTTTATAAGCATGCTTCCGGTCGGGACAAAACAAACAAGCAAACAAACAAGCAAACATTTCATCCCTGTAGGGGATACTTTACAAACCCATATCCTCGTAGGGGATATGAGGCAGTTTTCAGTCAAGGTTGATGTTGGATAATACACTCTTCTATCACTTAAGTCCCATCTTACTACCGAACTAGTTGCTTGTAGAGCAACGGGGTTATTAGTTGATAGCGCTATTAGGTTTGGCACCCTCACGACGTACCTGGATAGGACGGGTATGAACTAATGACCTTAAAATCATGACCAATGTTTGATAGAGCATTGGGAAAGGGCAAACAGGGGCCGTCTTGCGGTATCGAGTTATTATCAACATGACTTAAATCAATAATTGGTAACAAACGTTTAACAAAAACTGTGAACTCGACAGCTTTTTGCTGATACACTTTTTCTGCATGCTTGCAGGCCATGAGGTACACTAACATGGGACTTGCTGTCTGGGAAGCTGGAGTGGTCATGGGTCGTGGAAACTGGATGCACCTTTAAGGTTGAATTGTTTCTAAACATTTATGTTAAAATTATTGAACAATCTATTATGCTTCCGCTGAACATGTTTGATTTTCAAAACCAATGTTTGAATTATACTATTCTCGTTTAATGGAAAGTTCTATTTTTACGTATGGTTCAAGGTGATTAGTGGCTAGATCATGGTACGTCACACGCCTCGCGGGGGTTTCCGCTTGTGGTATTTTTGGGGGTATGACAAAACGTACACATAAACTAAGCATCGTGACACCCGAAATCTCGTTAACTTATTTATTTTATCATTTTTAAAGCATGCATTCATAAAATAACTTATATGTATCAATTTTCATGCTCGACAAGCGTACATGCATTGTCTAAACTCCCGCTATCAAGTCAACACTTAGAATATTATCATATACACATGTCTAAATCATATAACACATTTTAACACATAAGGTTCACCCATAAATAACACATGCTAGTGTATATTGTAAAACGCGTATTTTAGTGATTCGGTAACGTTTTTGGGCGTCGGAAGTCACGTATGACTAACCAAACACCAAGTAAACATAGTATCAGTTAGAATACTTATATTTAAACTAAAAATATCAGTTTACTTACTGATTTAAAAAAGTTTTATAAAAATCCTTCGAAAAGCCGATTTTTAACCGTTTTACTGCATAGTTTTGCGTTAAACGTTACTATAATCATCCCAACTTGAAATGACTTGATATTTTAACACAATACATGTTATTTACTGATTAAAATGATGATTATAATCAGATTAGTGCATTTTTTGTAAGTCACATAAATCATGCGATTTCACGTATTTTACAACACAAAAAGCACCAAGTACAACATGCAAAGCTAGTAAACTTTATGACAAAGTTTTATTCCATTTTAACACTTTAAATATTCATATTTTAGTTTTTAGAATCTGATCAAAACTTATTTTTATCAAATCATACTCAAACCATCCTTTTATGATCACATATCAACATGCATGTCCAAGTATGTGCTTCTAATGCACCCTTATCACAACATCATCATCTTACATGATCTTAAATGCATCAAAGAGCATATTTATTTCATGTCCTTAAAAACTACAACATGTTCATCACATTATCATCTAATCATGTTTACATAAATGCAAACATTCTTACATTTATGAACATGTGACAAACACTTACATGCATGCATACATACATATATATACACGAAAAATATATATACATATATGAACTTCCAAAAGTTCACTTTTCACATATTCATCTCAAATCACAAAACCCTTTTTAGAACATTCTTTTATGACACCTTTTTGATTCATGCATGTAACAACAATCTTTCAAGAATCATGTCAAACAAGAATCATTCAACAAAATCAAAACACAACTATATACACATATTCATACAACTTTCGGCCATACATACATACATATACACAACCATTTTTACTTTGTTTAAAATATCATTCATTATTAGTTTCAAGATTGTGATTAATTCCAGGTTCAAGAGAAACCTTCCAACATCACTATCATCACTAAAAATCAAAAATGTGATTTTGAAAATAAGTTTATACCTTTCAAGATTTTTGATGTTTAGAGCTTGTTTCACCTTGAAAACACCTTTGGATATTCAAAACACCTTGAAACCTTCTTGGAATGGACTTGAATCTTCAAAGAAACTTCAAAAAATTTTGAATGTGGATGTGTGTGTGTGTTCGGCCGTGAGGTAGAGAGAGAGAGTGAGTTTGTGTGTTTGATTTCATTTTCTTGGTTTATGCAAGATATTGGAAAGATTTGAAAAGTTTAATCATCACATTGAGTTTCCAAGGCCACCAAATGGAAGAGAGAGAGAAGGGATTTTGTCTCCCCTAGCCACCACTTGTCCCACAACTCTCATTCATCATATATATTCGAATATATATACATATACATATATAATATAGACTAAAAACTGGTATTTTACTGGATACCGGGTATTTTATCTAGTGTTTTAATCCCGTTTTAGTGCGTTTTAAATTATTTTTATCATTCTATGAAAATAATCTCATTAAAATATTACTGAAATAATTACCAGTTGCCTTGACTGGTTGTGTTGATAGTATTTTGTCAGATACGCGTAGTATCACGCGGTACGCGCTTAAACTCGAAACATAGAGTTTCTTAGCGTTTTAATCTATTTTTCCTTCCGAACATGATTTAAATTACCATTCTAATCATAACAAGCTATTTTTAGGATTTTAACATTGATCGGGTGGTCACCGATTACGCATTTTATTCGTTACGCGATAAGCGTTTTTCTTATTGTTGCCAACATAACTTTTTTATCAACGTTTGGGTTTACCAACACATCAAATATCACATATAAACATCAATATCAGTCAAATACAAACTTTTTATTTATTCATGACACGTGTTACATTTGTACTGTACAGCCTAAAAAGCCGGGTGTCACAGAAGGCACATCTCAGCTTCATACGAACCCACTTCATCAGTTGTGATTTTGCAGAGTTTAGCTTCATATGAACCCAGGTATCTTCATACAAAGGGGTTTTAAAAATCAAATCATTTTTAAATGCATGCGTTAGTAGCTCCGTACGAACCCAGTTGTAGCATCGTACGAACCGGGGTTTGAGAATTAACTTGTTTTTAGTGTTGCTTAGTACGAACCCACCATTTTACCTTCGTACGAATAGAGAGTGTGTGTTTGTTTAATTTTCAAGTTTGATCAACTGTTTGATTGTGTGTTTACATGCAATCATGGCTAAAGAATTTTACAACGAGTTTTATAACGCATTCACCTTCGAGTCATCCGAAACAACAACGGTTACCCTGAAAAGTATTTCGAAAGCTATAACCGATAATATAAAACATGAAAACTTTTATGCAACTCATTCAAAACCACCGAAACTTGATAATATTGAAGATTATTCCTGGTGGAAAGAGAGGTTTGTTAATTGGGCAAAGGCGTATGCTCATGAGAGTTGGTTTTGTATGGAATTTGGGTATAGAAAGCCAATCATTGATAAAAATGAAGAAATTCCACTTGCAAGCTTAGATACTGAAGACAAAAAGGCATTTCTCATGAACAAAATTCAACAATCGATCAGAGATGATATTTTTTCATTACTTAATCATGATGGGTCATCAAAGTCTGTGTGGGAAGCATTGCGAGTGAAAGTTGAGGGAGGAAAACAAATCAAAAAGAATAAAATATCATTGTTAAAAAAGGAATTTGATTTGTTTGAGTGTTTGAAAGGTGAAATTGTGAGGCAAATGATCGAAAGATTTTGTCACTTAAAAATTGAACTTGAGAGATTTGGAATCACAAAAACTAGGGAAGAAATCATTGACAAAGTAATCAAAGCATTACCACGTGCAGACTACTGGCAGACATTTGTCATAATTTTGAAAAAATGATTCACAGTTCGATGAGATAACACTAGATACATTGATTGAGAAGCTTGAGAGTCATGAACTGGAGTTGCAAAAACATAACAAAATGAGCAGTTCTACCTATCAGCCAAATGTGAGTCTTTATTACAGAGGAAGCTTACCTTCAACCAGGGCCGTCTCCGAAAATCACAAAAAAAAATTTGGCCCTGTTCGAGATAAAAAATTTGGGCCCTATTCGCAAATCTTCATAACATAAACTCATCAATCATTCAATGATATATATATATATAAATACTAAAAATTCATAATACTACGATAATTGTTATGAAATATATAAAACAAATTAACAAAAATAGTGTAGCAAAAATGATCAAAGTATCGAACTTACTTGCTAACCAAACATTGTGGTTCTCCTAGCGTTTTTTGAAGCAAAGCTCTCGATCAACTCCTTATAATCCATAGTATCTAACATTTAACGAATAACATCCATTGAATCATAATTCACACGAAGTCTAATACATTTAATAAAACATAAATAAATCAGTCAAAAATCTAAATAAACAACAGTAAGATACCTCGACACGATCACTCGACGTTTGATTTCCTGCAGTCTATATCAGTCTAAACTGTAAAATCTAAAAAAAAACAATTCACAAATCACATCATTCATTCAATCATTCATAACACTATAACAGTCTAAATCGTTAAACTCGAAATACGACTCGAAATCAGGATATAACAACAATTCAACAAACAAAATACCTCGAGTCTCGACGATTGATTTCCTGCACCTGCAGGCTGCAGCGGTGATGATGATGACTATTATCTTATCTGCGAGATTGCGAGAATGATTATGATGCTGACTATTATCAGATCCTGACTTTAATCTGCGATTCTGCGTCTCTGCGATCTGGATTCTGGGCCTCTGGCTGGCTGGTTGTTCGATCAAAAATCTGAAATCCCTAGTGCAGAACTAAAGATCAAGAACCGCGACGTTTGATTTCTCCGGCGGCAATTAGATTTTTGACAAAGGTTGGGCCTGAAATCAGTTAAGGGATTGGGCCTGTAATCGGTAAGAAACTTGGGCTATGTATATATAAAGAAAACTTAAAAATTTCTGGGCCCCTTAATCATTTGGGCCCTGTTCTCAAGACCCTCCAGCACTTGGCTATAACCGGCCCTGCGGCTTCAACCAATCAATCATCAAAGATTGGTACTGCTTTCAGTGTTAAAAGTCAAAGGATTCACCGAAAGGTAGTTCATCAAGTTACAATCCAGGTTACCATTCTTCCTCAACAGCATCAAATACAGAAGAACCTGGTGAGATTCATTGCAATATTGCTTTGAAGCTAAAAAAATTCTCCGACAATGAGTATCAATGCTGCTAAACAACAAATGCGTTTCTTAGCATCGATACTAGAGTCTTATGAGAGTCTGGTTGCGGGGAGAATTGGAAACCCTGAATTGACGAAAGAAGACTATGATCAGATAGACCCAGAGGAGATGGAAATTATAGATATCGTATGGTGTTTGGCTAGTGGCATTAGAAGAGCACAGCGTTTTATGGAGATAACAGGCAGACAGAATCTTGGAGGTTTGTTAAGCACAAAGCTAGGGTTTGACAAGTCGAAAGCCACATGTTTCAAATGTAAACAGATGGGTCATTTTAAAAGAGAGTGCGTGAATCAAAAGGTGAATGATCATGTTAATCCATTCCATGACGACTACTACAAAAAGGCCATTTATCATAAAAACAGTGAACAATCATCCAGAGCAAATTTAAAGCAAATTGGTGAAGGTTCATTAAAAGAAAGAACATAAGCTTTAGCGACAATTCATGATGACGAAGGGTTTAATTGGGGTAAATACATAAAGGAAGAGAAAAGGGCATTGGTTGCTGAAGTAAAACGAAAACGAAAGAAGAAATTCTTCAAGAGAAAACATACAGAGAAAGATGTTCTACAGATTACAGAATAGAAGAAATGCAAAAAGAGTACAATGAAGCTAGGAGTTTTGGTAGATGGGACAAGAAAAGAGAATGTTACATTAATCACAAAGGAAATCCGGTTGTCGATTCAAGCAAAGTGGTGCATAATGATGTACATGCAGTTATTCCTATGTCCGGAGAATATTATTCGAAGAAAGAAGCAAATAAAGATTATCTCAAAAAGCTAGATAAAATCATCAGAGATATGATGACAACTAGCTTGAAGAGGAGAGATGAAGAGAGAATGAAGAAAACTGTTGAGAATTTGGTGGATGAGTTGAAGAAAACTGCAGAGGAAGGCAGTGGTGAACAGAGGAATGAAGAGGTGAAGAAAGAAAAAGCAACTGGTGAGGAAAGTCAAAAGCCAGCAGAAGAAGTTGTTGCTGAAAATCAGCAGATGATGGAAGAAGATCAGAAGCAGACGGAAAAAGAAGCCAAGGTGCCAAAAAATGAGGTAATAACATAAACTGAATCTTTTGAAGTGTTAAATAAAACTGTTGAACAGTGCAAGAAATGCATGGAAACGTGCAGTGCTTGTACTGAAAAAGATGAAAAATAAAGAACTAGATATATTGAAATTTTCTAAAATCGAAGTGTTTTCAAAGATAAATGTAAAGAAATGTTTGAAAATGAAAAAGTTTTAAAGGATAACGATGAAAAGCTGACACAAAAATGTAAAGTTCTGGAAAAAGGAAATGAGATTTTGAAACAAAAGTGTTCAGCACTAACAGAAGAATGTTTACAAAAAGAAAATGTGACTCAAGAAATGAAAAAAGAATATGATTCAATAAAATTGGTGTATCAAATTAAAAAAAATGATATGAGGTAGTGAAAAGCCAAATGAAACTTGTTCAATCGAGATTGTCGCAATGTTCTGAAATGACACAAACGCTTAAAAAACAGTCTGAAATAAAGCAACAATTTGTAAATTCATATATTGAAGAAGTTGTTGAGTTTAAACATAAAATGGCTGATTTAGAACAAGAAAATAACAAATTGCATAGTTATCATGCTTCATCATATGTTCGTGAACGTATTTTCAACATAAAACCGAATGATAAAGATTCTGAAGGAAACAAAAAAAAGAATTGGTTCACAATATCATCAGGTTCCACCGCCGTTTGAGAAAAAGTTCACATTCCATGATGACGAGAAGGTGGAAGAAGCTTTCAACATGGTTGATCAATTGCTAGAAAATATTGACATAACCTATTCCAAATCTGATGATACTGGTGATTCAGAGGTGGTAGGGAAGGTTGTTGAAAGTGTTTTGAAAGATGATTCTACCAAATCTGGTAAGTCCGAGTCACAAGATGAAGATGAGGAAAGTTTCCACAAAAATTATTTGAAAAATTCAAAATCTGAGAAATATGTGAATGAGGATTCAACAGGATTGGCATATACCATAATTGGATCGGACAAATTATTCTCAGATATTGAAATTCCGATTCAAAATGTGATTCCGGATAAAATTGACAAAGTCTTCAAACTGGTAGAAATTAAGAAATCTGAAATTGAAAAATTTGCTGGCAAGAGCAAGAAAACTTTTTATAACAAACCTAGTTACAAAAACAAGAACATGAAGGCTGGGTTGGGTTATAAAAAGCAACAAAACAAAAAGAAATGGTTTGAAAAGACAAATTATCAGAAAAAGATGAACTTTGTTCACGGAACATGTTCTGAAGAAGAGAAAGAACTTCAATTTCGTCGACAAACGAATGAGGAGTTCTATGCTCAAAAGAAACAACAACCATAGGCTAAAGATGTTTCCAGGAAAACATGCTTTAAATGTGATCAAATTGGACATGTTGGTCGCAAATGTCCGAATCTGAAGCCTGCTGATGTTGTTCAAGAGAAAACGAAGTCTAAAGTTGTGAAACAAACATCTACCAAGTTTGAATTAAAACAAACTTGGAAGTTGAAAACATCCAAGGATGAATCACAACAAACCTGGAAGCCAAAGACACCCAAATTCAAGACTACACAAAGTTGGAAAACAATGGCTGATTTAACAAAGCCACACCAATTTTGGAAATCTCAAATTGATTTGTCAAAACAAAACATTCAAAATGAATCAAGATTATGTCAAAGGAATATATTAAAAGGACAAATCTGGGTGGTAAAGCTGACTTCTGTGAATAAGGAAACTAAAGAGAATATTTTTGAGAAAAATGAACGAAATTTTCTAGTTTTGCCTGGAAAAACATAAGTTCAACTACCTGAGTCGAAGGAGGCTTGGGTTGTTTTATTCAAACGATTGAATTTTTAAAATGTTTAGGCGTTCAAGAAGATGATTGAACGTCAAATCACAGAGTGGAGTAGCCTGGCATGGAGGGCACGGGAGGCGGCGGAACCCTGAGATTGAAAAACAGGGAGTTGGTTTGTTTCTGTACATAAATAAACCATAATTAAAAATTTCCAAAAATAGAAAAATATAAAAACCAAAAATATGTGTTTTTTTATTTTGGTAAAAATTGAAAAAATAAAAAAATATTATGTTTGTGTTTTATTTGTCAAAGATCAAAAAGTTTACAAAAAGATGTTTTAATTGAATATGTCGAAACCTCACGGCTGAACAAACATGATTAATTTCACAAGTGATTGAAAATGGTTTATCATTGTTAAAAATCAGTGTGTTGTAAATCATGGGGTACTTTATGCAAAACAGAGCATGTTATTGCAGAAAATGGATAGCGAGATGAAGCTACTTGCATCGGGTTGTCAAATTTTCTTTAAAATGTTTTGAATTTTAGGGGGAGTAAGAATTTTGAAAATTCAAAAACAATTGAAAATTTGAAAAAACCAAAAACACAGATAAAATTCAAAAAGAGTTTTGTGTAAAAAGAGGAAATGATAGTACATCAGTAGACAATCACAGTACGTTAAAGAATTAGAAAGTTAAATGTGATAAACTATCCCACTGATGATATGCCAGTAGGTTTTTACACGTTTAGTAAATTTATTTCGAGATATAAACTTAAATATCAATAGCTTACTTATCTCGTGGGGAATATCTCTCGGATATATGGATAACCTCCGAAATCTTGTTTGAGAAGTTGCCTGATTCTGAGATACTAGGTCTTTATACTGTTTGATCTATGGGGTATTATATCTGGTCTTCTGATTTTGTGTCAGCAATGCCCTAGACCTCGTATAATACTTTGCATGCTTTAAAAGCTTTCCCTCTACATAAAAATTGAAAAAAAAAAATCGAAAAATATAAATCAAGTGCAGTTGTAAAGAAGATCTCTATGTGGGACACACCTCAAAGTTGAGCATTCATCTCTTTGACTGAACGGTAGTTCATTCCTAAGCTCTCAAGGTCTCACACTAACCTAGTGTAAGACCCTTACTTAAAGTATAGGATTATCATATAAATTTCAACTATAATAGTGTATTTACGGTTAAACATACACTTGAAAATACGAATTTATTAAAACATTTTAAGAAATAAAACATTTCAGCATTTTGTAAATATATTCGCCGTTTAAAATATCACGACGACACGTTTAGCGGAAGCTTGAATTCTTGATCGTGTTCGATTCTTTGTCGAGCTTGATCGTCTTCCGACACCTTAAAGCAAACGTACATTTTATAAACCATGAAAAGAGTTAGTTATTCGCATTTTATAAGTGTTTAAATCAAGTCCGGATATTAAAACGAACAAGAAAACCATTTTTGCCAGCTCTTGAGTCTCTCGCGGGGCGCGACCGAGACCTTCCCGGCTCTCGCGGGCCACGACAACCCGTCGCGTGTCACGCCGGAATTTCACTTCTCCATTGCGTGGCGCGAGGGGTAAATTTTTCCAGCAGGGTTCATTCTGAAACCTACATTTTCCAGGCAAACCAAATTTTACTAAAACGAACATAACTCACTCATTATTTATCCGAGTTAAGTCACGTTTCTTCCTGCGTGATCGTAAATTGATTTTCCATCATATGGAATTAAAATCCGACATCCGGATTAACAAAATTTGAGACTTTAAAGCCTTCGGCTTAATATATATTTACGAAACTTTTGACCCGTTCATAATTTTATCAAACAAACTTATTTGTTGCATTCCAATGATCATGAACTTTATGTTATAACAATTTTCTATTGTATTAGGTCCAAATCACAGGTTTATATGCATATTTAACCCGTTTTTGCCTATACATATTTTGACCCGTTAAGGGTATTTAAGTACTTTTAAGCACAAATCACTTTCATTCGTTTCTAGAATCATATGTCCACATTTCTTATCAAATGAAGTTCCACCACAACTATGATTGTGGTGGATGTTAATGTGGTAACTATTTGTTCCGAGTTTTATCCCTCGGATTATCTTTTTACGGCAAAGACTCATTTAGAGTCATTTGACCCAAAGGTTCATAACTTTCGCTTTTTTATACTTATTCTAAGTATTTACTCGATCATAAGACTCCTTTTCAAACAACCTTTAACGGTCGTTTGCTAGATGTAGCTTACAAGGGCGTTTTGGTCAACTTTAACCCTTCTTTTATGACGAAGGACTTTTGAATGACATGTTTGACCAAAATCTCATATTGTAACTATAATCTTGTTTGGAAATCATTAGGTTTCTAAAAACGCAATGACTATAGTTTAAATTATTGGGTTTACTTATTAAGGTAACCAAAAGTCAATTTTTGACTTTATTTAACTCTCATTGAACCTTAAGTTCTAAATGAGTAGTTAACCTATTAAGCATACCTGGCTCGGATCAATATATTGACCCATTTTAATACCTTGCTTGAATAACCGCTAATTAATAGCGATGCTAATATCCATTAGATATCTACTCCTGTAAGCATATAACTCGACAAATAATCATTAGTCGATATTGTCAAAGGGTGATATCTTCACCTTTTGACCCATTTGGTCTAAGTGACTGTTTATCTTTTTGAGATGATATTTATTACCATCTCATCTTCATGACTCGTTCCGGTTTACACCGTACGGTCATTACTTATAAACCATTTCTTGACCCTTTGACCCATTATGGCTTACGCAATAAAGTGTCTTTCAAAAACTAACGGTTATCGTCAACGAGTGACCGAATTACCGTTTTACCCTTATTATTTATGTTGGTTTAACCTATAAGGTAACCATTCAAAAACTCATTATCAATTAGTCATTGCATAACCAAATAATCGTATTAGTCCTTTTTAACCATTAAACATGGTTTGTCATTATTGTCTTTTGTTCCGACCCGTATCATGTCGCATCGGAACATCATAATGCAAACATGTCTTTTTATTATTCATAACCTATAAATCAGATAGGTATTCAACAAAAGGTGTAAGCTTCACTTACCTTGCATCCAGATTATGCTTTTCCTTCATACTTGATTCGTTTGACCCGCTTCCTTCCCAAGCCTTCACCTATCCTGTCAAGCGTCAAACTATCATGGTAATTTGTAAGATGGTTAGATTAGTCATAATCATTCACGATTATTCCATCCTATGATTTTTATGTTGAAATTATCATTCGATCATATGAAAGGTCAGTTTGACTTTTTAAAGTCAACTGCCTATTAACGGAAATAATTACACGATGTAGCTCAACTACTCGTTTACTTACTTGGTCTATTATCCGGTAAGCATCATTCTTATGCTACCGTTTTAATCACTTGTTAACCAAGTTCTTATAACCATAAGTTACCGAATTAATGCATGATGATATTAAACATCATTAACATGAACATATCATCAAATTTTTATTATATCATACTAAACTCATTTCTTAGCAAGTATGATTTATATACTTGAATCCTAAATTGTTCAAGTTTCATCTTTTTAATATTAGGTATGATGATTCCAATCACAATTATATCATAAATTTCATTGTATGATTAAAACCCCTTATCCTAGTGTGGTAAATCATCTAAACATTCAATTCATGGCAATATATGTATAATTTTCACTTAAGGTTTTGTTCCTAAGCCATTATACATCACAATTCAACCATAGCTTCAATAATTCATCCACAATTTGTGATTATGATGTTTCTTCAATTTTCAAAACTTCACAAATCATCAAAATTTTACATACCTTATGATCCCCTAGCTTGGTTGATCATTAATTCACGTTCAATTGTGAATTTGAGCTTCGTTTAAGCTTTCAGTTTGATGATTTTGTTGGAAGTTAGGGTTTTAGCTTCTGGGGTGTTCTTCTGGTCGAACCCTACGTCCAGAACATACACACTGAATGTGTGTTTTTGTTTTAAGATTTCTTTTTATAACTTAACTTTCAATTTACCCCATTTTGGCCCCTCATGTTTGGTTAATTATTAAGTAGGCTACAACCTTCTTATTTCCAACCATACTCCCTTTTATCAACTAGGTTGAACAGTCCTAGTTAACTTAGTGGGTTCGGGGAAATTACAACTCATTTTGTTTTAATTCCCGTTAACTCGGGCCTCTTGAAAACTTTATTTTCTCAAAAGCTTTCTTTTCACCTTTTATTTAATATTAGGCTTATTTATTTAAATCCTAATATTCACCGGGTTAATTTTTTTTACCACTAACAGTACTTTACCCGTCTTTAGTATTAACATGGTTTGATTACCAAACCCGTTTTCGGGGTTTTACAAGTCTACCCCACTTAAAGAGGTTTCGTCCTCAAAACCTTTCTTACATAGTTCATTGAGTTTAAACCCAATGCACTTAATCTGAGTAATCGTGTAAGCATTACTCATGCTTTAACCATTTGTTAACATTACCAGAAAAGTATGGTAATATCTTTTTCGTTATAAAGCATGTACGTCTTTCATGCGAAGCAACGCAACTCAAAATAACATAATTTCGTTATTTTTACCAGTTTGATTAACTTAGCGAAATCCATCGCTCTTATTCTTTCGAACACTTCATGAATCCGTTGTTTTAACCCGTTTGAATGTTTTAGTGAAATCTTTCACTTTTGACAAGCAAACTCTTTCATTTTCGAATTTATTCATTCGGTTCATTCATACGGAATCCACCGCTTTAGAACAAGTCGAATTTTTTTATCTTTGTCTTAATTATTTTAACACAATTCAATAGGTGATATTAACGAGATCCTATAAAGCATATAAACACATACGTTATAGCTTTATCCTTCAATCTCGCTTTTGCTTAATTTGACTTCCCGACACTTCACTCGTGTTGCTGTATGATCCCATATTATAGGCGATCAATACCCTTCGTTAGTAAGGCCTTATAGGCCGTCATTTTCGTTTTGTAATTATTTACCTTTTTTGTTTACATGACCGAGTCGCCAAAATTTGCCACTTGGTCATATGAATTTATAAATTAAGTTTATTCCACGCTAATTTCCTAATGAATAGTGTATTAAACAAATTCTTAATTTAAATTTTTGAGTTTAACTAGTCTCACTGACTAGACTTATTAGTCCAGTTACTTTATACCCATTGATCGGGCTACAATGTGATTATATTTCACATTACTTTTCTTGACCGTGATCGCGTCACGTCCCGCCATGTTTAAGTTTATATCAACCTTTCATTATCGAAAATATTTCTTTTTGAATATATCGTCTTGCACCTATCAGTGTCAAGACCTGTATCTTTTAATATTTACAATTTTGATTCCTATCAGAATATTCATATTTGTGAAAACGTTGTTTGTAACACCCCAATCGCATAATACAACAACACGTGGCGGAAATATCGGGGAGTCACGTTACAAATTACTCACAACTACTGGTACTAAATTGTTTCAATATTGTTAACATTGTTTTACAAAGAATACATGTAAATGTCTTTTGATTAAAGAAGTCTAAGGCCCAGATGCAGTCCTATGCGTTGCATGCTTAAATGATTGAAAACCTGAAACATATGTGAAAAATAGTCAGCATAAAAATGTCAGCGAGTACATAGGTTTTGTTAGCCAAATAAATGGCAAAAAGTTTGGTATTGCAATACTTTGATGTCACACCCCGACCACGTAAAACAACAAAACGTGGCGGAATCGTCGGGAAGTGTTGTAACAGAATCATTGTTTCATAACACATGGAAAACTGAAATTTTGTTTTATTGATTAAAAGAGTTACAATGTCTAAACAAACAAATAAGTATAACATAATTAACTAGTCTTGCATCTTTTATTGTCACTAAGGCCCAAGTCCGCCTATGTGTATCTTGATCAATCCTATGCATCATCTCCTGAAACACATGTGAAAATAGGTACGTCAGCATAAAAATGTGTAAGACCCAGTTTATAATACTAAATTTTATAAAATAGAACCTTACATTTCGTGCCAAAACTTTAGTGTTTACAAAAACATTCAAGATTTGAAAACCAACTAGTTACAACATTCACATGTTTAACCTACCAAACGATATCCAAGGTAAAACTACAAGTGTTTACATAGAAACAAAACAAAAGATCAAGTGCGGAAGCGTTGAATTGTGTGTTCGGTTCGACTAGATTGCTTGATCATCATCCTTTTACTTGGGTACCTGAAAACTAAATATTTTAAACAAGCATTAGCATTATGATTCTAGAATTTCACGTATTCAACCAGGTCCGAAAACGTATTCAAGAAATTGAAATAGAAATCACATCAAGCTGGGCTCCACCGTAACTTACGGTGACACCGTAAGTTACGGTGGCTTCTGGACAATTTGGAACCTACCGTAAACCAGTAGGATCCCACCGTAGCAGTTTATTGGCCACCGTAAATTACGGTACCACCGTAATTTACGGTGTACACTGTACTAAACTCCTTTGTTTCAATTGCAGTTTTGCTGATTCTTTGCATGCGTCAAAATAGCTTACTTTCACATAAATTGTTAAGCGACCGAGCTAATTTTTCCATACTCATATTTTACTTATGATAATACTCGACTATTCTCATGAGGGTATGTCTACGGATTAGCTTACAAGCTTAATTCCAAGGCTTCAAGTTTAGTCGTTTGTGCTACTTGTCATGCATTAAATTTCTAAACTTTAACTCCTATATTAAGAGCAAAGTTTCTCAATTTGCTTAATGTGTTCGCTACACGGCTTATGCGTCATGTAAAATCGTGCATTATGTAATAGTGTCTAGCTTCGTGCTTATTACCAAAACTTGTTTGACCCGTTTGGGTGCTGAATTTACACACCATTCAGGACATGCAAGATTTCATGCTTATCACTTGTTTTGACCCGTTCACTTGTTTAAGACGCAAAGTCACTTTCGTGACACAATGGTCTATCCTGTTTACCATGCTTTATACTACGACATAAAAACAATAATTAATCTTAATGTAACGAAGCGGTATTTTCGTACCTTTAGAGCACGCCCTTTCCCCGTGAACTCCCTTCGGCTTGTCCGCTTGACGATCCGGACTCTTTGCCTAGAAATTTCAGTTAACAACATGTTTAGAACTCTTTTTATGACCACAATCACATCATTATGGACCATTATCAAATCTGCATTTTTATCCAAATTTTTACATTTAAATCCTCACTTAGGCATTTCAACAAACACCTAACGGGTCAGATTTTCCTATAATCATTACCAAGTTCGTGACTTGAAATTTAACATCTAATTTCACTTTATTTAATAAATTTTTACATACATCTTGACATCAATATTTCTGAATTACTTCACTAATTCAGATTTTGCTAGATCAATAGTCAAAATCTCTAGTATTCACCAAGTTTCCTTCAGTTCATTTGTTCCCCACATGTAAACCCCAAACCTTACAAACATGATGCAAAGTTTTGACAAGGAATCACCTAGGGTTTAACCATAGACATCAAATTACTTCAAGATTCATTCATGCATTACATATCTAGGCTAAATTTCAGTTTTTCAAAGTTAACCTAGAATTCGTGATGGATCAAAATACCAAGATTTTACATATCTTTTGATCCTTACAACAAGGGGTTTGCTAATTTGTGTTTAGAACTTGATTTGGAACGTATTTGAGGCTTCAATTTGCATATTTTAGTGTGAAACTAGGGTTTGGAGAATCCCCTGTTCGCCCCTCTTCTCCTTGATCGACCAGACACACCAATTTTGGTGTGTTTGGTTTGGTTTTGTTACAATTAGTAACTAACTTTCGATTTTTGACAAGTTTAGACCCTTAACTATGATTTTCTCTAAGTTTAAGTGTTTTAACCATAATATGAATTATTTCAAGACTTGAATTTAACTAGGTTAAGTTCCTAGTTGGTAAATTCTTGTTTATTAACTCTTTGAATTTTCTAATATAAGGATTTATATTTTCGGGGTGTTACAAAATGCCGGCGAGTACATAAGTTTTATTGATTTAGGATTCATGACTTATAAGTTTAGAAAAAGTTGTTTAACAAAAAGTCAGTCATGATCCTTGTAAAATGTTTTGTTTTATAAATCATTTGAAAAACGATGATAGATATGTATATTTAAAAGAATAATGTAAGGTTAAATGAATAACCAAGTAAAAATGAGTTTGTATAAGATAAGTTGTTTGTAAAACAATGTCATGTGAAAAATATGTTATTTGTATAAAATGTATAAGTCCAAATTGAATTATTTAAATAACGCTACGACATGTAATATAATACAAGCACTTATATATAGAAAGTACCAGCGGCGTATCCACCATTCTTGTATCACATTACACACATCTCGTTACTTAAATCACTTACCCAAACAAACCCCCAATGTAAATTGCCCATGTCTAAACCACTTGTCAAATGTCTTTGTGAAAACCATGTCAAAATGTTTATGTCAAAATGTAGTCCATGAAATGTGTATATCAATGTCAAAATGTCTATGTCAAGTGTCAATTATGTAATGAGTAAACAAAATGTCATGTATGTCAAGTGAAATATGTACCAACTAAACCATAGGTAAAATGCACAAAACAATGTATTGAAGTAAAACATGGTTTAAATCAATGTTATGTTTAGTGGAAAATGCATGCTATACTGAATACAAACATTTATGCGGTATTGTGAAAATGCATACATCCAAGCCTTGCGACTGTGGTGATAAACCCTTAAACAAATTAACGGTCTATCTGTGTTATGTTTAAATCGAATTCGGCCATTC
Organism: Helianthus annuus; assembly: GCF_002127325.2. Taxonomy (NCBI): domain Eukaryota; kingdom Viridiplantae; phylum Streptophyta; class Magnoliopsida; order Asterales; family Asteraceae; genus Helianthus; species Helianthus annuus. The sequence goes on along the minus strand of NC_035440.2, from coordinate 78,001,412 downwards.
CTTCCATCCAAACATACCTAGGATGTCAGGAACGGGAGTTGTCAATTCCTTTGGTACCACTACCTACTAACGAACGGCGTAGCTAATGTTAATGAATGTATATTGTCCCATTTAAACAAACCAAATGTCATACCAAAATGTAAGCATGTTATGTGATGTAAATGTACTAAGTATGCAACAAATGAACATACATAGCATGTGATGTAAAACAAATGTACTAAGTATGATGAACATACATAGCATGAAAAGGTAATGTAAAACAATGTACTAAGTATGCGCTAAACGAACATACGTAGCATAAAATGTCATGTAAAGCGATGTACTAAGTATGCACACAATGGACATACATAGCAAAAACATAATGAAATAATGTACTAATAATGTACTAATGAACATAGCAAGTATATGATGTGAAAACATGAAAGTAACAAGTAGGCACATGTGTTTCACCCCAAAACGTTTGAAAAACGGTAAAAGAGGGGTCTATGTACTCACTTGAGGGTGCTTAGAAGTCTTGAACAACAACCAAGCAAAGCTAGAGGGGTCACGGAATCTAACGGCACCCTATATAGATAACTACATAAATAACCGGACCTAAATCGGGAGATCGGATAGTATGAGGTTTCATAAACCAAATGAGTATTGGAACTCATATGATATGGTTTAACAATGCCTACATACTAAATGAAACCTAACCTAAGTGCTTATGACCCATTACGAACCGTTTAGGTAGCTTATGCCACTTTAACGCGTCGTTCGAGTAAAACGCGTATGAACCGCCTAACTAGTCCTATGATAAGTAGAATATGCCTTAATATGTCTAATATAGTTACCTAATCAGTTTAGATGTCAAAATTTAGGTTACATATGCTTAAAATGAATTTATGCGTAAAAAGGGTATTTTGGTAATTTTCCTAAGGCATATAAACTACCTATCATACAACTACTTAAACGACGTGACCATAAGGTATAACCTTGGAAGGTTATTCCCTATAGAACTATGGTCACCTAATGTGTTTGGTCGGATCCTAATGATCGACCAAACGGGTCGGGTTCGAAAGTATAAGCGATTGATTAGATCGCTTACCTTTACGACCCTAGCAAGCACAATTCTAAAAGTGACGAGCTAAACATGCTAGAACATGTTTAGTTAAGTTTGAAAACAGGTTTGGCATTAAAACAAACAGTTTTAATACCCTAGAGTAGTTTGGTTACAAAATACGTGAGAAAACATATTTTGGCCGAAACTACGACTCATCACTGAGCCTAGATAACGTGGTAATCAGTAGGTATAGTCATTAGGGACTATAACCATCGTGATTACGCTCACATTATGAAGTTCAAACGAACTTCGCATTGACCATAAACCGGTCAATGCAGAAAGTCAAACTCAGTTTGACTTTAACGCTAAAACAAACGATAAACGCGAAAGAATATTTACAGAAGGTCCCCGCAAGATTCGAACCCGATTTTCTCTCAGGTAGGAAGCATATACTTCTACTTAGAGAGCATAAATCAGATTCAAATTGTGGGTTTTGAGCAAGTGAATGAAGGGGTATTTATAGATATGGTAGAGTCGTTAAGATCGTTCCTCGTTAACCGAGATTCAATCCTAGCCGTACACATCAAGCCCATTGTTTTGAAAAACCATTGGAGCTCCCAAACCAGCCCATAGATTGCCCAAAATCATTTGCACAAGTGAGGAACAGCTGGATCAAGCTGGAATGCATTTTATGCTGTCTGGCACCTGCTTACGGACCGTAAGAGGAAGTCCATACGGTCTGTAAGGACCCTGCAGGTCAGCAAGTTTGAAATTTGGCAGAACAGGCCCCTGCAGCTCCAAACTTGATTTTTAATGCATTTTTGACACGTTTAAGCCCCGTTAACCCTATTTCAAAGCTCTAAAATGAAGTTAAAGTATAGGGAACTTAAAATATTCTCAAAAATATCTCGGATGTCGGTTCCTTTGGTCGTACGGTTGCGTTGTTCGGTTAATTACGACGGAAGTCGTAACGGACGCAAAAACGATCCAAATTGCGCGACGAATGGAATTTTGACAAGCCAATCACTAAAACATAATATTTTAATGATTACATAGATTTTTGGATGTCCGGCTGTATTCAGAACGTAAGATTTGTGCGAAAATGCAAACTTATGCTCTTTTTGACGCTTTTAGTCCCTGAATAAGCATAAAGTTTATTTTAGCATACCGAACCCCTCAAAGCCTATTTGTAAGCTATGTAAAGGATATTTAGGGTATGTTTAACTTATGATCAAGTTCCGGAATGTCCGTTACAGTACGAATCGACATACTTTCGCAGTTTGATGAATTTAGTCCCTGTAAGCGAATAAACTTGATTTCGGCACACCAAACCTTCCAAAGCTTATTTCTAAGTTACGTAAAGGTTATTTAAGGTATGTTAAGCCTATGTCAATGCCGGCGAGTACATAAGTTTTATTGATTTAGGATTCATGACTTATAAGTTTAGAAAAAGTTGTTTAACAAAAAGTCAGTCATGATCCTTGTAAAATGTTTTGTTTTATAAATCATTTGAAAAACGATGATAGACATGTATATTTAAAAGAATAATGTAAGGTTAAATGAATAACCAAGTAAAAGTGAGTTTGTATAAGATAAGTTGTTTGTAAAACAATGTCATGTGAAAAATATGTTATTTGTATAAAATGTATAAGTCCAAATTGAATGACTTAAATAACGCTACGACATGTAATATAATACAAGCACTTATATATAGGAAGTACCAGCGGCGTATCCACCATTCTTGTATCACATTACACACATCCCGTTACTTAAATCACTTACCCAAACAAACCACCAATGTAAATTGCCCATGTCTAAACCACTTGTCAAATGTCTTTGTGAAAACCATGTCAAAATGTTTATGTCATAATGTAGTCCATGAAATGTGTATATCAATGTCAAAATGTCTATGTCAAATGTCAATTATGTAATGAGTAAACAAAATGTCATGTATGGCAAGTGAAATACGTATCAACTAAACCATAGGTAAAAATGCACAAAACAATGTATTGAAGTAAAACATGGTTTAAATCAATGTTATGTTTAGTGGAAAATGCATGCTATACTGAATACAAACATTTATGCGGTATTGTGAAAATGCATACATCCAAGCCTTGCGACTGTGGTGATAAACCCTTAAACAAATTAAAGGTCTATCTGTGTTATGTTTAAATCGAATTCGGTCATTCCTTCCATCCAAACATACCTAGGATGTCAGGAACGGGAGTTATCAATTCCTATGGTACCACTACCTACTAACGAACGGCGTAGCTAATGTTAATGAATGTATATTGTCCCATTTAAACAAACCAAATGTCATAGCAAAATGTATGCATGTGATGTGACAACCCTCACTAAACCAGGTTTCCGTACGACTTAACTAATAATAATTTACTGCTTAATTATTGTGCTTACTTGAATTTATGGATAGACTGCTACTTGACTGTTGATACTTGTACATATCTGCATCATACCTTACATACTGTCACTACATTATTTTCATGATGCACAAAAGCAGAGTAGCACTATGAACGGATAACCTATTGAACATACTGATAAAGCCAGCATCAGGCAGACACTGCCTCTAAGGCCTGTATGAGCCAGAAATCTTTTACTACACCCGTAGTGAGTGTAGGGATACAAGGGTTGTAGAACTGCGTCTCTAGGAATAAGATATAATGATTGGATGTGCCTAAAACGTACTCTAAGCACAAAACACAGCACTTTTACTTATCATACCAGTTGCTGGCTAACTAATAAAGTGCCAAAACATGAGGAAATATTCCTGACACTTTGCAGAATGAGTTGTGTCACTAAAAATATTATTTACAATGCTTTAAAGCTTGCTTAAGCTCTTTAACGGATTACTATCAAACCGAACAACCGGACTATACCCGGAACATAAAAATATGGCCAATAATATTATTGATCTTTTTCTGAGCCAGTTAGGGTCCCTGATTACCCTAACACCCGCATTATAACGCATCACACCACTAACCGGGTTAACCCCTAATCTAACTTGGTTTAACACAACTAAACTCTAACTATATGGTTAAAATCGAACTAGATACCCCCCCCCCATTAGGATCGGCCAACTAGAGGGAGACAACAAGGGTACAATCTTGATTATTTAATTGTTTATGCCTAATATCAAGGGGACATGTAATCCATTGGACGATGATCATAATTTTTGTCTATAAAATCTAAAGATGGCACATGAGATTTCTCACCACATTCCACCCAACACAACTCTTTCTCTCCTCTCCCCTAGCTCACGGCCGAGAGCACCCCACCCACCTCCATCCATTTTCGATCTTGTTCAATCCATTCCAACATCACACAAGCCTTTCGGGTCACGCATTAGGAAGCTTGGAGCAAACGGAAGGCGAAGGACCTCGTTACCTTGCTTTTATCCACCACCTTTTCGCCTAGATTCTTCCCTAGCCCCGAGCTAGAGGTATAACACTTAAAACTCAATCTCGAACATATCTAAGGTGGTTAATAAGATTTATAACGGTTAAAAGTCGGAAACATGCATTTTGAATCTTTAAAGTTTACTAGAACATGAATAATGTTGGTTAAAAGATCATAAGTGGTGTAAAAGTTGTAGTATTCATTTTGTGTGAATATTTAGGCCCGATCTACGTTGTGGTAGCTCGGATCATCGTTTAACCCGACTTTGTTAAGATCATGGATCTTGACATAAGCTTGTCTTGAACGGTACGAGGGTTAAAAGGTGAAACTCTACCACACGAGAAACATGAACTTGTGTAAAAGTAGTTTTACTAGTAAAATAGTATTTAAAACTAGCAGATCTACGTATGTACAAGTGGTATTTTCGTAGAACCAAGTGTCGAGAAAATCATGATTTATAAAAGTCGGATGGCACACTAACAAGTATGATTTTTACAAACCACAAGTGTATAAACACTTGTGAGATGAAAGGTTTCGACAAAATAATAATCTTTGTGAAAGATGACGGGAAATTGTAAAGATAGAGTTATTCTAAAAACGAGGTTCTTACGAGATTAAGCTACTTTATATAAAGATCCACCAAATATAAGGGGATCTACACTATAGTTTTCGGAAAAGCTACAAGTTCATGTAATAATGCGATTTACATACTTGTCGACTAGTTGATGTGTCGGAAATTGTTTGATTGAATCAAGAAGTTGATGAAGTGATTTTGTAAAAGAAAATGATACGCTTGAAAGCGTGGCCACCTCCAGTTACAGGGGAAACTCTGGCGAATTTTTTCTAAAAACCTAACACTTAGAATTATTTACAAGTGTTAGAACTATTTTTGGGATGTTTTCAAAATATATTTCGCCATGACTTTATTTATTAAATAATCGGAGGTGGGATTTTCACAAAACTAAACGTGATAAATATATACTTAGTAAATGTATTTTTCACTACACTGTTTATGATTATTTTGTGAAAATATATAAATATTATTTTTAGAGTAAAAATAATATTTACAAATGTTGACGAATCCCAAAATAATACAAACGCTTACATGACAAACATATAAGCTACAACGGTAATTACTATTACCACACGATTACTAAAACGTAACGTACGCATTATACGGAAATATTCATGAACGCGTATTTTGTCAACGTATTATTTTTGGAAGTACTATGTGAAGAGAAAATATAATATTTTTGGGAAAAATATGTATATTTTGGAATAAGAAGTAAAAATATATTAAGTGGGACTTAATGATATAATACAAATACACATGTATTAAATCCCCCATCCTTGGGAAGGAGATTAACTACCAAGTACATGCAAGATATAAACACGAAATAGTTGTCTAACTATTTCCCAAAAATGTAAACTATAAAGCTAAGGCACGACCATCCGTCTAATAGAATTAGCACATGTAGGTCGTTGCACAGCTGCTTGATTTGGAGTATACTTGGTAGAGACGCACCGCTGTGAGTTCATGTCCCCCTTTTCTCTTAACTGTTTTCAGTTTTCTAAACTGCGGGGGTGAAATACATGTTACTATGATTACGAGTACTTTTACACATGGTATGGTTAGCGTAAGGAGGGTTACTACTTAGATCATGTGAATGGGTAGGCAGAAACTTGAGGTCATTAATCCTCAGGGTATGACCGAGGGGCAGGAGCGATAGATCTATTTGGGTGTAGCGAGCCCAGTCCCAGGCCCAGCGTAAGGACCCCGGGATGACTTTGTACCCGGCGCATAAATCTGCTAGGTTTGAGCCTTCCTACTTGCATTTCACACATATCAATGGCCTTGCAAACCATTGGTGATCTCTTTTTCCTTATTTGCTACATACCAGGATTTTATACTTACAAAGGTTTTTACTTACTCACTACACATGAACTTGCTCAACAATTTTTGTTGATTTTTCCAACTTACATGTATTTCAGGTAATTAAGGATCTGGCATGGTATGATACGTTTTCACGCTGCGTATGAGAAATAAGGTCATCCAAAGTTTAGGGGTCGTGTCTCTTGCCTGGACGAGCCACCACTCTTAAACTACGTCTGCTTTATGTTTGTGATTCTGAACAATGTTTTTATGAATTAGGTTGTAACTTCCGTTGCATGTGTCGGTACTTTAAAACAATGTTGTGGTACTTTTATTTTGAAACTTAATCAATGGATGATCTTGTATGGTTTTACTTTCATATAGCTTTGTTATGATTAAGCTATGGTATTAAGAAGTCACACCAAATTAACCACGCTTCCGTAAAGCCAGGGTGTGACAGCTTGGTATCAGAGCTCTGATCATAGCGAACTAGGATTCCTTCTCGAGTCTAGACTATGATCACTAGGGCTCTCACGAAAACATTTTTACTGCATACCACTTAAGTCCAGATCCAAAACGTTTTTACAAACAAATGTTGAGCACATTTTATTTATTATTATTAGGCTCAGTCTTGGAGACTGAGGCTCGGTCTTGGAGGTCGAGGCTCGATCTTAGAGATCGAGGTAGATGTTTATTTATTATTTTTAGGCTCAGTCTTGGAGGCTGAGGCTCGGTCTTGGAGGCCGAGGCTCGATCTGAGAGATCGAGGTAAATGGCTAGTTGGACTAGGGAGAATAGGCTCAGTCTTGGAGGCTGAGGCTCGGTCATGGGGACCGAGGCTCGACCTAAGAGGTCGAGGTAGATGATAGAGCAGTCTTAGAGACGGGGAGAATTTGGAATGTCAGTCTAGGAGACTAGGAGGCGAGTGGGACTAGGAGAATTATGCGATTTCTTACTTGATGACTTATGTGATTATTTGATTGTATGATCGACTGTTGGTGCATATTTGTGCTTATGGCCTCGCCCTACACCGGCGATTCAGACACCACTGGACCTAGACCTGTAGTATCAGATGACCTAACATCTTCAGAGCACGAGGTGCACATGTCGGACGTTTCTAGCACGAACGAGGACGACTTCCAGCCCTTCGCACTACCTGATGGTGCTGGTGAGCCTGCAGATGGCCCTCTCGTTGAGTACTTACCATTATTGGAGATTCATGCGTACGATTTACTTCTTGACGCCGAGGCTGATGGCGATATTGATCTGATTGATGATGATCTCCTAGAGTATAAGATCCAGGACACGGCCCTTCTTCCTGCTGGTGATCTTCTGATGATTGCAGATGCTCACTGAGGAGTCACCTGTCCACTCTCCGGTCCCAGACTCCATTGAGTCTGTGGCCTCTGCACCTTCACACACTCTGAGCGCACAACACTTTACACCTGGATCAGATCCTGACCAGGCATCCTCTGTTGCCCCTATTCCTAGTTTTGCGTTCGACCATGATGACGTGGAGGATTCCGATCCTATCTTTCCCCCAGGATTCGACCCCGATCAAGACATAGAGTTCATACCCATGGATCAGCCTATGGAGGATCCAGTCAACCCAGTAGACCCAGTTGATCCCATCGACCTTGAGTTTGATTTTGAGATGGCCTTTGATGATCCCGAGCCTACCGTAGCCCCCGAACCAGTAGCTGCTTCAGACCCCGTATTCGAGCATGACCCTATTCGTGCAGATGTACCCACTGTGGATCCTTTGATTAATGATGTACCTATCGATGACCATCCTATTGTTGCTCCGCTATTGGAGGATGAGCATACTGTTGATGCCCATGTTGATGCCCCTCACATTGCTAATATTCCTGCTGATCCTGTTATTGCCCCTTTTCCTGACCTTGTGCCTGTACAATCTAATCATGCGCTTCTTGCGGCCCAAGTTAATTCTCGATACGCGCACACCCGAAGTGGGTGGATAAACGATGACAATAGTTACCCACCTTTGGAGTTTCCTGTGACACTCCCTTGTGACTCCTGTTTCAGCCCCTGTTCTAGTTCCTATGGATGCACCTTTGCTTCCCACACTCACCACTGATACTCACCACACCGCTACATGACCGGAGCCTGTACTTGAGCCAGCTACTACACCATCGAGACAGCTCGATGTTGCGCCTGCTGAACCTACACCTTTACGGGGTCACGACCTTGTTTCTTTTTAGTCGGCCAGACGTCGCACTTCTTATATCTACCTGCATCGGACAGCCCCCCCCCCCTCATTTGTGAAGAGGTTCGTTTTCCCCTTGTGAAGATCGATGCCCGTTGCGCCATCATGCCTAACACCTTCTATCAGGATATACCCGCACCTAGAAGAGATTCCCCAGGCCGCACCGCTTGCTACATTCACCACTACAACGTTCGATAAGCCAATTGGATGGTGCCTACAAACGCACTATGTTAACTATAAACCCTTACCATTTCTCGCATTATGAAAAACGCACACAGGATAGGTTGCTCCAGTAACAGCAACTGCAAGTTAAGGATAAGAGTCGCGGAACGTTGAAGCTGAGCTGACACCTCGAAGGGCAACTTCAAATGCATAACATTACATAACTAAAAACATGAGTTAAGTGTCTACATCACAAGACAGCATATTGTCTGAAAACTTTAAGTAAAACACCACGTCCTTCACCAACATGCCTTGATCCGCCACATACATCAGGATCCCTTTTATGCTCTTAACCCCTGATATTCCACCGTCCCCTGGGATTTTTGATAATCGTTCCTTTTACCATTAAGCGGCAATTCAGTTAACTACTTCGAGGAATATACAAGCTCGCGGAGAAATTCAAGCATGTCGACAGTTTACTACTCTCTTCTCCCCCACCTTAGTTACTAGAAATGTTGATACCTGGATAACGCAGATTGCATTACGATTGGGTAGAGACCCCAAGATTGTGGAGATTTGAGAGGACCACGTTTGACTACGCAATTTAGATATGCTAATATACTTGATGGGCAAGGGTAGGGAGACCCGATGGCCCTGATAATGTGATACACTTTGTAAGGCAATGAAATTGTAGCCGGAAAACGATGGAAACCAATTGTCATAAAGCATGTGCTAAAACATTATGGCCAATAATCAACGAAAGCTCAGTCACCATGTCATTGCTAAATGTGATCAGTAACGCTTATGCGCGTACTAAAATTTTGATACTACATGTTTACTTGCTATACTTTTATTCAACGAAACCCTCAAATTACGTACGAACGTTATGATTGTGATGCAATGTGCTTACCCGTATAATGAAAACCTAATCATAAGACGTAATACCAATATAATGGGAATGTGCTATGACTGAGAAACACGTGTTCGTTTGATATACGTTCGGCAAGCATGATCCCAATTACTTGCTTGATGAATTGCGTGATGTGTAATATAATGACTTAAACATGTGAGATACATGTGCTCCAAACAACTATTTATGTTCCCTGAATAGAAGAGACCTGACTAACATGAACTTCTTCCTAGAAGATGTCGCATCAAGAGATCACCCGACTGACTGAGGCAGAATGGTTAGCGCACGCCTCTCGAGTCAGAGCTCGGCACGAGGTTCTTCGCTACCAACATGGTGAAGGTGCCTCGGGGAGAGACCTACCTAACGGTAATGTTTAAGTCACTTGAGACACATTACAATACGTTGGAAAGTCCCTAAAGTGCCCTGCTAATACCTATTGTGATGATGAATTCTTGGATACAGGGTGTACCTACCAGTTTTTCCTAGAATGCAACCCTCCGAATTTCGGTGGCACGGGAGGTGCCATAGCATTTGTAAAATGGGCTGAGAATGTGGATGCCGTTGTGCGAATGAGTGGTTGCACGCCAGAGCAGCAAGTCCCATACATTTCCGGATTGCTACAAGATGGAGCTCTGTTATGGTGGGACCGTAAGGTTCGAGAGTTGGACGAGGCTGTAGCTTATGCGATGTCATGGAGCGAGCTGAAAGAGATAATGCGAAAGGAGTATTGCTCTCAGAAGGATATCCAAGGGTTGGAATTAGAGTTCAGGGAGCTACAGAAGGAAGGTCCAGATGTGGTAAAGCACGTGAAAAGGCTTTACGATTTGTCGTGAGTCATTCCGTACCTAGTGGAACCCGAGTTAAAGAGAATGGAGCAATCTATTTGGGAATTGACACCTCAGGCCTTGAGCTTGATGATGGCATCGACGCCGCCATCACCCGTGATTGCCCATGTAACAGGACTGGAGCTCACTAAGGAAGCATTTAGATTGGTGAAACTATCGATCCCGGATGAGAAAAAGGAAACAACAATGGAGACATCTGGGAAGGACAAAAGGAAGCTTGGTAAATCTCAGGGAGGTGACCAGGCAAAAGAAAGGAGAAGGGCCAAAAAGGGAAAGATGTACCTGGGTAATCTACCTAAGTGCGAAGTATGCCAGCGCCATCATAAAGGGAAGTGCAATAATAGGAAGTGTGACCACTGTGGTAATAGGGGACACGACAGGGAAACGTGTTGGCAGGAGGCGAAAAGAGGAAAGGAAGGTTATAACTGCGGCGGTATGGGGCACCTTGGAAAGGATTGCCCAAGGGAGACTAACCAAGACCACGAAGAAGCATCCAACACCGGAGCAAGTAAGGCCTGCCAGGATCCAGATATGGTCACTGGTATGTTCTTTGTCAACCCAAAGTCTTGCATTCACATTATTTGATAACGGTGCCGACCTTTGTCTCGCATCTCATGAATTTAGGAATCTACTTAGGTTAGTAGAGATTAAGTTAGTCGACCCACTCTTAATGAGGCTAATTAATAAACGACCTCGACATAGTAACTAGGATGAACCCGCGATCGAGCAACCAAGCGGAAAATCGTTACCCACGTCCCGGAGATGAACGACGAAGCAATCATGACTCATGAGGAAAGATACGCCTCTACAAACTACAAATTGCCTGAAGGCATGGAGGATGTTGCGTGAAGAATAGGTTGCTTCTTGGCCCATGTCGGGGATAGGAGGAGCCAAAGAACTAAGATCTTCTTATTACAAGAAAATGCCCTAAGGTCTCCACGAGGACTTGCCAGAATGTTCTCTCCTACGGCTAATGCCGTTCGCGTCAGATAAATTCCCAACGTCACACCTGCGGTCGATACCCCTTAACGACTTATATCTTCGGAAGCGCAAGGATTGACGGTGAAGCTACAGAAGTTGATGAAGAAGGGAGATAACAGACCAAAAATCCCCTGTTGGGAAAAACCCCATATCTGCTCGTCAAAAAGAGGGATGATGATTTTCAAGTAAACATCGGCTACCAGGAACCGAACAAGCTAACCCACCAAAACCAGCGACTCTTGCTAAAAAAAAATAAAAAAAAATGTTTGCGGACCTCTTGTACAACTAACGATGAGAACCCAACTACTACACGACTGATCGACAATCGAACATCGTCAGAGAATATACCAGGATGAAATTGTGGGACAATGATCGTGCTTAAACATAAACAAAATACTGCTTCCTACACAATGAATAAACCAGATTCACACGAGGTGTGGAATCCAGAAAGACTAGAAGCCTTACATCTAGAAACCATATCTGTCAACTCAATCAAACATCATTAACTTGATCAACCTGTCATTATAGTTAATGAACCCGAAAGTACTTAAATTTTCTTCCGTTGAAGTCTTCACTTTCACTTCTAACAAGTAGAAATTTGCATTTCTGCTCCCTTCAAGTAGTTGCATCGCGTTGTCTTCCTTCGCTGAGAGCGAATGCACGTTTGCTTCATATATTTGGTCACTTCTTCGTTTTAGTAAGAACGCATCACTTCATAACCCATGCACCATTTGCTACGCATGTGGTTTCATTTCGAATAAACGCTTCATGAATGTTCAGCTATTACATCGTCGAATCTAATTACTAGTTTGCGATTCGAATGACCTATATTTTGTCATTGTTGACTCTTTTGTTATCAAGTCAACACACTTATTGAAACCACCTGCTTGCGAGTTACATGTTTGCTATCATGTCAAGATTTCCTTGTTGACATGTACGTTTATTGTTTGGTTACGTTGAAACTAGGTTCGACTGCTTGAACTTATCCAGATCACATGTTTGATTTGAGACGCCATATGATGTATTGAGAGCATCATATTCTAATACTTTGACATAGGTTCTTTTGTTTCGAGTCGTAATAGACTTGTTTGGTCTATGACTTCATTAAATCGTTGATAGATTTCGATACCTTACAGTGATACTTTCACAGAATTGCAGCTTATGCTTCTCTAACTACTCGCTTGTACACGGATTTAATTGGTTATTTGACAACTCGCCCTAAATCCGTTTTCGTTATCACAATTAAATAACTCTCAACACACTTGCGTGCTGAGTCAAGGGTACATAAATTCATTGCATATCATGGTGTACCCCCTAACGATTCTTTCATAATCAAGCAAACGCCTTGCAGTACTCAATTTCACCTTCCGGTTTGCTTCGGTACACTTTCATCTGGTTCCAAACTCGGTGATTTTGTTCAGTCATCACTATTTCGAGTCTTGTCATTACGATACCTTGTGGTGTCACTACAAACTTGTAGCTATTGCTAATCATGGCCAACCGTTCCACGCAAGATACATAAACTTTTGTTGACTTGTCATTTACACATTCCTGATGCAACTACAAATCAAAGCAAGGATACACCAGATTCATCTGTATTCATTCGGTGTATCCTCACAGTTCAAAAGGGTCAAACACACTGAACCTTGCCACTTGGCTACTTGGGAGTTGACAGATCCCTTTACCATTTCATTTGAGTAGAAAATTACGGAATGTATATAGAGGGTGTGGATTGTTAAATATTCTTGGAACCACCAAGGGTGAGTAAGCTTTGATGCAGTTTGATGACTATCTACCTCGATGTTATATTTGCGTGACGTGACCAAACGGAGTTAAGGTAGTACAGATTTCGAGGACGAAATTTCTTTAACGGGGGGAGAATGTGACAACCCTCACTAAACCAGGTTTCCGTACGACTTAATTAATAATAATTTACTGCTTAATTACTGTGCTTACTTGAATTTATGGATAGACTGCTACTTGACTGTTGATACTTGTACATATCTGCATCATACCTTACATACTGTCACTACATTATTTTCATGATGCACAAAAGCAGAGTAGCACTATGAACGGATAACCTATTGAACATACTGATAAAGCCAGCATCAGGCAGACACTGCCTCTAAGGCCTGTATGAGCCAGAAATCTTTTACTACACCCGTAGTGAGTGTAGGGATACAAGGGTTGTAGAACTGCGTCTCTAGGAATAAGATATAATGATTGGATGTGCCTAAAACGTACTCTAAGCACAAAACACAGCACTTTTACTTATCATACCAGTTGCTGGCTAACTAATAAAGTGCCAAAACATGAGGAAATATTCCTGACACTTTGCAGAATGAGTTGTGTCACTAAAAATATTATTAACAATGCTTTAAAGCTTGCTTAAGCTCTTTAACGGATTACTATCCAACCGAACAACCGGACTATACCCGGAACATAAAAATATGGCCAATAATATTATTGATCTTTTTCTGAGCCAGTTAGGGTCCCTGATTACCCTAACACCCGCATTATAACGCATCACACCACTAACCGAGTTAACCCCTAATCTAACTTGGTTTAACACAACTAAACTCTAACTATATGGTTAAAATCGAACTAGATACCCCCCCCCCCCATTAGGATCGGCCAACTAGAGGGAGACAACAAGGGTACAATCTTGATTATTTAATTGTTTATGCCTAATATCAAGGGGACATGTAATCCATTGGACGATGATCATAATTTTTGTCTATAAAATCTAAAGATGGCACATGAGATTTCTCACCACATTCCACCCAACACAACTCTTTCTCTCCTCTCCCCTAGCTCACGGCCGAGAGCACCCCACCCACCTCCATCCATTTTCGATCTTGTTCAATCCATTCCAACATCACACAAGCCTTTCGGGTCACGCATTAGGAAGCTTGGAGCAAACGGAAGGCGAAGGACCTCGTTACCTTGCTTTTATCCACCACCTTTTCGCCTAGATTCTTCCCTAGCCCCGAGCTAGAGGTATAACACTTAAAACTCAATCTCGAACATATCTAAGGTGGTTAATAAGATTTATAACGGTTAAAAGTCGGAAACATGCATTTTGAATCTTTAAAGTTTACTAGAACATGAATAATGTTGGTTAAAAGATCATAAGTGGTGTAAAAGTTGTAGTATTCATTTTGTGTGAATATTTAGGCCCGATCTACGTTGTGGTAGCTCGGATCATCGTTTAACCCGACTTTGTTAAGATCATGGATCTTGACATAAGCTTGTCTTGAACGGTACGAGGGTTAAAAGGTGAAACTCTACCACACGAGAAACATGAACTTGTGTAAAAGTAGTTTTACTAGTAAAATAGTATTTAAAACTAGCAGATCTACGTATGTACAAGTGGTATTTTCGTAGAACCAAGTGTCGAGAAAATCATGATTTATAAAAGTCGGATGACACACTAACAAGTATGATTTTTACAAACCACAAGTGTATAAACACTTGTGAGATGAAAGGTTTCGACAAAATAATAATCTTTGTGAAAGATGACGGGAAATTGTAAAGATAGAGTTATTCTAAAAACGAGGTTCTTACGAGATTAAGCTACTTTATATAAAGATCCACCAAATATAAGGGGATCTACACTATAGTTTTCGGAAAAGCTACAAGTTCATGTAATAATGCGATTTACATACTTGTCGACTAGTTGATGTGTCGGAAATTGTTTGATTGAATCAAGAAGTTGATGAAGTGATTTTGTAAAAGAAAATAATACGCTTGAAAGCGTGGCCACCTCCAGTTACAGGGGAAACTCTGGCGAAATTTTTCTAAAAACCTAACACTTAGAATTATTTACAAGTGTTAGAACTATTTTTGGGATGTTTTCAAAATATATTTCGCCATGACTTTATTTATTAAATAATCGGAGGTGGGATTTTCACAAAACTAAACGTGATAAATATATACTTAGTAAATGTATTTTTCACTACACTGTTTATGATTATTTTGTGAAAATATATAAATATTATTTTTAGAGTAAAAATAATATTTACAAATGTTGACGAATCCCAAAATAATACAAACGCTTACACGACAAACATATAAGCTACAACGGTAATTACTATTACCACACGATTACTAAAACGTAACGTACGCATTATACGGAAATATTCATGAACGCGTATTTTGTCAACGTATTATTTTTGGAAGTACTATGTGAAGAGAAAATATAATATTTTTGGGAAAATATGTATATTTTGGAATAAGAAGTAAAAATATATTAAGTGGGACTTAATGATATAATACAAATACACATGTATTAAATCCCCCATCCTTGGGAAGGAGATTAACTACCAAGTACATGCAAGATATAAACACGAAATAGTTGTCTAACTATTTCCCAAAAATGTAAACTATAGCTAAGGCACGGCCATCCGTCTAATAGAATTAGCACATGTAGGTCGTTGCACAGCTGCTTGATTTGGAGTATACTTGGTAGAGACGCACCGCTGTGAGTTCATGTCCCCCTTTTCTCTTAACTGTTTTCAGTTTTCTAAACTGCGAGGGTGAAATACATGTTACTATGATTACGAGTACTTTTACACATGGTATGGTTAGCGTAAGGAGGGTTACTACTTAGATCATGTGAATGGGTAGGCGGAAACTTGAGGTCATTAATCCTCAGGGTAGGACCGAGGGGCAGGAGCGATAGATCTATTTGGGTGTAGCGAGCCCAGTCCCAGGCCAAGCGTAACGGACCTCAGGATGACTTTGTACCCGGCGCATAAATCTGCTAGGTTTGAGCCTTCCTACTTGCATTTCACACATATCAATGGCCTTGCAAACCATTGGTGATCTCTTTTTCCTTATTTGCTACATACCAGGATTTTATACTTACAAAGGTTTTTACTTACTCACTACACATGAACTTGCTCAACAATTTTTGTTGATTTTTCCAACTTACATGTATTTCAGGTAATTAAGGATCTGGCATGGTATGATACGTTTTCACGCTGCGTATGAGAAATAAGGTCATCCAAAGTTTAGGGGTCGTGTCTCTTGCCTGGATGAGCCACCACTCTTAAACTACGTCTGCTTTATGTTTGTGATTCTGAACAATGTTTTTATGAATTAGGTTGTAACTTCCGTTGCATGTGTCGGTACTTTAAAACAATGTTGTGGTACTTTTATTTTGAAACTTAATCAATGGATGATCTTGCATGGTTTTACTTTCATATAGCTTTGTTATGATTAAGCTATGGTATTAAGAAGTTACACCAAATTAACCACGCTTCCGCAAAGCCAGGGTGTGACATGTGATGTGATGTAAATGTACAAATTATGCAACAAATGAACATACATAGCATGTGATGTAAAACAAATGTACTAAGTATGATGAACATACATAGCATGAAAAGGTAATGTAAAACAATGTACTAAGTATGCGCTAAACGAACATACGTAGCATAAAATGTCATGTACAGCGATGTACTAAGTATGAACACAATGGACATACATAGCAAAAACATAATGAAATCATGTACTAATAATGTACTAATGAACATAGCAAGTATATGATGTGAAAACACGAAAAACATGAAAGTAACAAGTAGGCACATGTGTTTCACCCCAAAACGTTTGAAAAACGGTAAAAGAGGGGTCTATGTACTCACTTAAGGTTGCTTAGAAGTCTTGAACAACAACCAAGCAAAGCTAGAGGGGTCACGGAATCAAACGGCGCCCTATATAGATAACTACATAAATAACCGGACCTAAATCGGAAGATCGGATAGTATGAGGTTTCATAAACCAAACGAGTATTGGAACTCATATGATATGGTTTAACAAAGCCTACATACTAAATGAAACCTAACCTAAGTGCTTATGACCCATTACGACCCGTTTAGGTAGCTTATGCCACTTTAACGCGTCGTTCGCGTAAAACGCGTTTGAACCTCCTAACTAGTCCTATGATAAGTAGAATATGCCTTAGTATGTCTAATATAGTTGCCTAATCAGTTTAAATGTCAAAATTTAGGTTACATATGCTTAAAATGAATTTATGCGTAAAAAGGGTATTTTGGTAATTTTCCTAAGGCATATAAACTACCTATCATACAACTACTTAAACGACGTGACCATAAGGTATAACCTTGGAAGGTTAGTCCCTATAGAACTATGGTCACCTAATGTGTTTGGTCGGATCCTAATGATCGACCAAACGGGTCGGGTTCGAAAGTATAAGCGATTGATTAGATCGCTTACCTTTACGACCCTAGACACGCACAATTCTAAAAGTGACGAGCTAAACAAGCTAGAACCTGTTTAGTTAAGTTAGAAAACAGGTTTGGCATTAAAACAAACAGTTTTAATACCCTAGAGTAGTTTGGTTACAAAATACGTGAGAAAACATATTTTGGCCGAAACTACGACTCGTCACTGAGCCTAGATAACGTGGTAATCAGTAGGTATACTCATTAGGGACTACAACCATCGTGATTACGCTCACGTTATGAAGTTCAAACGAACTTCGCATTGACCATAAACCGGTCAATGCAGAAAGTCAAACACAGTTTGACTTTAACGCTAAAACGAACGATAAACGCGAAAGAATACTTACAGAAGGTCCCCGCAAGATTCGAACCCGATTTTCTCTCAGGTAGGAAGCATATACTTCCACTTAGAGAGCATAAATCAGATTCAAATTGTGGGTTTTGAGCAAGTGAATGAAGGGGGTATTTATAGATATGGTAGAGCCGTTAAGATCGTTCCTCGTTAACCGAGATTCAATCCTAGCCGTACACATCGAGCCCATTGTTTTGAAAAACCATTGGAGCCCCCAAACCAGCCCATAGATTGCCCAAAACCATTTGCACAAGTGAGGAACAACTGGATCAAGCTGGAATGCATTTTCTGTTGTCTGGAACCTGCTTATGGACCGTAAGAGGAAGTCCATACGGTCCGTAAGGACCCTGCAGGTCAGCAAGTTTGAAATTTGGCAGAACATGCCCCTGCAGCTCCAAACTTGATTTTTAATGCATTTTTGACACGTTTAAGCCCCGTTAACCCCATTTCAAAGCTCTAAAATGAATTTAAAGTATAGGGAACTTAAAATATGCTCAAAAATATCTCGGATGTCGGTTCGTTTGGTCGTACGGTTGCGTTGTTCGGTTAATTACGACGGAAGTCGTGACGGACACAAAAACGATCCAAATTGCGCGACGAATGGAATTTTGACAAGCCAATCTCTAAAACATAATATTTTAATGATTACATAAATTTTTGGATGTCCGGATGTATTCAGAACGTAAGATATGCGCGAAAATGCAAACTTATGCACTTTTTGACGCTTTTAGTCCCTGAATGAGCATAAAGTTTATTTTAGCATACCGAACCCCTCAAAGCCTATTTCTAAGCTATGTAAAGGATATTTAGGGTATGTTTAACTTATGATCAAGTTCTGGAATGTCCGTTACAGTACGAATCGACATACTTTCGCAGTTTGTCGAATTTAGTCCCTGTAAGCGAATAAACTTGATTCGGCACACCAAACCTTCCAAAGCTTATTTCTAAGTTATGTAAGGGTTATTTAAGGTATGTTAAGCCTATGTCACTGTTCCGGAGTGTTTGTTGCATTAAACTCGTTATATTTATGCATCAGTGCGCGTATAACCTTCCAGAAAGCGATTTAAAGCCCGAAATCGAACAAGAGTTGATATGTGCAAATGATACACATATTTTTACAAATCCCAAGTATGAAATACAATATTTCATTGGTTTGGTATCTGTTTGATGGTTGAAGTGACACAGGTGTCACATTTGACAACTACGAGAGCTGACGATTGAAAATAAATCTTGAAGCCAGAGAATGGTAAAAGTTTAGTATTGCAATACATAATCTTGATTGTGAAAACTTGTGGCAAACGGTTTTGTATATGGCAATATGATTATTACTAAGTAATTTTTATGCCATTGAAATCGTATATTGTAGTCTCGTTGAAATCATCGTAAAACTCGTTAATGTGTTATTAGAAATCCAATCAACGATTAGTAATAACTGTTTTGAAATCTGTCAAAACTTGTGTGGGTATTATATAAGTCAAATCAATGATTTATATTAATACTTTGGATATCCTTCTAAGAATCTAACATACGAAGATATGGAAGATTCTCCAAGGATTTGAATACTTGAACATTGAATCAATTGAACACATAAACCCTAATGTGATTCGGATAACGCTAAAGAGTAATAAAATAAGTACACTTATATATAGGAAGTACCAACGGCGTATCCACCATGTTCTTATTTTATTACACCAATTTCGTTTTCTAAATCACAAGTACCACATAAACACATAGATCGTCAACTTGTCACCAACTTGTAGACACGCATTAAAGTACGCAATGAATCCAAACAAGGACTCCAGTATTAGTACTTTAAACATCCTACAGGAATCAATCTATGAAGATAGATAGATGCGATAAGGATTTAGTTTCTGTCACATTGAATCATTGCATCAAAACATCCTAAATTCTAATGGTGATTCGGGAAAACGCCATGAAGGGTAATACAATAAGCACACTTATATATAGGAAGTACCAGCGGTGTATCCACCATGTCCTTATTGTATTACTCTAGTTTCGTTATCTAAATCACCAACAATTTACACATAAACCATAACCATCGTCATGTAAAGTACTTATTAAAAATCTCACTATGAAGATAGGAAGATCTAAGACTGTACTTCAAATATCCTACAAGAATCTAACTATGAAGATATATAGATCCTATAAGGATTTGGATAACCTTTGTGTTTGCATAATCGGAATAATACACATAAAAGCATTTAGTAAACACATATATGCCATACATTGGAAAAAAAATTGGTTACATATATTAATCACCCCAAAACATTTGAAAATGGTAAAAGAGGGGAACTATGTACTCACTTGGGATTGCGTATAGTTCTTGTTCAAATGGTACAACAAAGCTCAAAGGATCAAGAGTTCAAGTGTTGAAGTGGTTCCTAGTGTATCGGATACTATGTTAGCGTAACGGGACATAAATCGAGGAATCGGATAGAATGAGGTATTGTAAACCAAATGAGTGTTGGAACTCATATGATATGGTTTAACATAGCCTGCATTTTGAATTGAAACCTATCCTAAGTGCTTTTGACCCGTTATGACTCGTTAAGGTAGTTTAGGCTACTTTAACGCGTCATTTGCGCGAAAGTGCATTCGGATGGTCTAACTAGCCCTATGATAAGTATTATATTAATCAGTTTAGGTGTCAAAACTATGGTTACATATGCTTAAAATGAAATTATGCGCAAAAAGGGCATTTTGGTCATTTTCCTAAGGCATATAAACTACCTATGATACAACTAACTAAACGGAGTGACCATAAGGTATAACCTCGGAAGGTTATTCCCTATACAACTATGGTCACCTAATGTGTTTGATCGGATCCTAATGATCGACCAAACGGGTCGGGTTCGAAAGTCTAAGCGGTTGTCGAGACTGCTTGACTTAAGACCCAAAATAAGCACTAAACTAAAAGTGACGAGTTAAACATGTTAAAACATGTTTAACTAAGTTAGAAAATTGTTTTGACATCAAAACAAAGTGTTTTATCAAAACAAAGTGTTTTGATACCCGAAAATAGTTTCGACACAAAATGCACATAAACGTGCATTTTGACTGAAACTTTGACTCGTCACTTCGATTAATCAACGTGGTAATCAGTAAGTATAGTCACAAGGGACTATAACCATCGTGATTACCCTCACGTTGCATTTGATACCCGAAAATAGTTTCGACACAAAATGCACATAAACGTGCATTTTGACTGAAACTTTGACTCGTCACTTCGATTAATCAACGTGGTAATCAGTAAGTATAGTCACAAGGGACTATAACCATCGTGATTACCCTCACGTTGCAGAGTTCAAATGAACTTTGTCTTGACCAAATCATGGTCAAAGCTAAAAGTCAAACACTGTTTGACTTTCTTGCTTGAAATAACTAAACAAGCATGAAGGAATACTTACAAGAGTCCAATGCTTGAAGAGAAGACAAAGAATGCTCATGTAGGTGGCCTTCAACAATGTGATTGCCTCTACTTAGAGCAGATTAGAGAAGAAGAAGCAAATGAGCAAGGAATCCATGAAAAACCCCTTGCTATTTATAGATTTTCAAGTGCCATAAGATCATTCCAAGTGTCCCATGTTTTGGCATGATCCTAGGGTGGTCCAACAAGTGTTAATTGCATGTGAGAAGTGGCAAAAAATTGAATTACTTGGTGTCCAAGAGAATAAACAAGAAGTTGCCATATTTCTGCTGTTCTGGCATAACCTTACGGACCATATGGGTCCATGGTTACGGTCCGTATGGACCCTTGCTGTCAACAACTTTCAAATGTTGACAGTGTAGTCCCTGAACTTTGTTTTGTCGCGTTTCGGCACCTCTAACATCCGTCAAGCCCATTTTCAAGCTCCATGATGAAGTTAAAGTATATTTAACTTAAATTATGCTCAAAAGTGTAACGGATGTTGGTTCGCTTAGCTGTACGGTTGCGTTTTTCGGTTAATTATGACGGAATCGTAAGGAACGCGTAAACGACCCAAATTGCAAAAAGAATGAAGTTTTTTGCATTACCATCACTAAAATATAATATTTTAATGATTACATAAATTTTTGGATGTCCGAATATGGTCAGAACGTAAGATATGCATGAAATTGCATACTTTCGCAGTTTGACGCTTTTAGTCCTTGTGATCAAATAAGCGCATTTTCGCATACGAACCCCTCAAAACTTATTTCTAAGCTATGTTAAGGGTATTTAGGGTATTTTTGGCTTATGATCTTGTTCAGGAGTATATGTTGTTGTGCGAATCGGCAGACTTTTGCAGTTTGTCGCAAATAGTCCATGTACTTGTATAAACATGTTTTAGTCGTCCCTAGCCCTTCGAAACCTATTTCTAAGTTATGTAAAGGGTATTTAGTGTACATCTAACTCGTGTCCTCGTACTGGTGTGTATGTTGCATTAAATGGATTACGTTTAAGCATCGGTTATCAAATTGCTTTAAAAGAAAAAGCTTTCGAAAGCCCGAAATTTTGCACAAGGGTTACAGTCTTCCCTACTTTAGGAAATTTTGTCCTGAAATTTATTTTAAGGAGACCGTAGAGTGTAATTGGTATGTCTGAAAGATAAGCAAATTTCTAGATCCTAAAAATGCAGAGCATCGTTTGGTGTTGGAAATTTTAGTGGATTCAAAAATGTGATTTGGGATATTCAAAGTATCTCAAGGTATTCAACCCTTTGAAATATGTGAATCTTTAAAAGTGTAAATCAGTGTACAAAAATTGTTTGACATGGCACTGTGTTACACTAACCTTTTAGTGTAAATCCTAGCAAACAAAGGGGTGTACATTCAAGCCTTGTCCATAATACACGGTTTCTAACGTCCCACGAGGTACATCCCATGTACCATGAGCATCTCATGCATAGGAGACGGGTCAACATACCTATGGCATCAAGATCGTCACCTTTAACACCATAATATACTCCTGGTCGGCTCAAATAGAGTTAATGAATGTACTCGTCATCGTTCATTGCAAATAATCGCACAAATAACAAATAAGCACATAATCACATAGTGGTACAAGATAACATAAAATCACCAAGTGATCTTAGTAACGTTCTGAAGAATAACACAATAAGAACACTTATATATAGGAAGTACCATCGGCGTATCCACCATGTTCTTATCGCATCATACTACTCCCGTTACCTTAATCACTTTAGATTTTATGCAACCATACTTAACAAGGCTTACTATGATTCTCATGCGTCAAAGCTCATAATTAAGTGCGCACCCATAATTACTCGTTGCGTCGCATGGTCCACATAGCTCCTCTTGTTAAGCGAGGGTAAACACATAATAAGGTCGAACTATCATCTAAATCAAATAAACATCATTACAACACACATCTGTCAAATCGAATCGTGTTTTTTACTAGCAGTTATAACACTACTTGTTTTGCATACAACAAATTTAGTAGTAGGTATTTCATTCTAGTACAAATGTTAATACATGTTTCATACTAACTAACCAAACTGGTAGTATGCAACATATACTAAACATGCATTGTCATCGTAAACATATCGAGAAAATGTTTTCAAATCATGTGCTAGGTATGCTAAGTCAACATACTAAGCAAAATGTATTTGAAAATCGTATACTAAGTATTCTTGGTAAACATACGAAGTAAGATATATTTGTAATCATGTACCATACATACTAGATAAACAATTCATGTATGTAATGCCATGATCACAAAATAGTAGTAACTTGCACAAAGTATTTGTATCGATTGTGTTGCCAAGTTCATATGAATGCACTAGAGTGCAATCATAGTATGCTAAATTACAAGATTTAGTTCCTAAAGAACGGAATCCTCAAAGTTGGCATGTAGTTGTAATCACACATAGTAATCACATTGGAATTTGTAATTGGAATATGAATAACAATGATAAAGATAAATTTCTTGAAATTTACATTGTCATTACAAACGTAGTTGAAATATGTACATTGTTTTAGAAAAATAAACAGAAAATGTAGAAGTTCAAATGATCATAAGTGCTTGATCATTAGCTTGAGCCTCATTGACATTGAACACTCGTCCATTAGCATTGGCAAGCTTAGGGCAGTTTCGCTTGAAATGATTTAAATCACCACAATTGAAACATGCTCGATGGCGAGTCTGAGTAGGGGCTACTCGGTTCTGGATACGACAGGTCATAGCTAGATGTCCAAATAGACCACAAATTGTACACTGGCGATAAAGAGAATTTGTTGCATGATGATAGTTGCAATGATTGCACTGAGGTTGCTTTCACGATAAAATCCCTTAAAGGGTACTGAGTTTAGTGGAATTGGTGCAGGAATTGAAAAATTCTTTGAAGTCTTGCGCTTCTTAGAATTTTTAGAAGATTCGGCTTTTGTTCCCTTTGAATTCTCCTTAGTAGTTTCAATGTTTCGTTTCTCGTCTCCCTTTCGAAAAAGTTTCCCTTTTCTAACCTGGGAATCGGTTAAGGTTGCGGCTAATTCCTTAGCCTCCCTAAGCGTTGCAGGTTTGCTGCCGGTGACAATGTCTTGGACTGGATCAGGTAGGCCATCAATGTATTTCTCAATGGCCCGACCCAAAGGTGTGACCATATTGGGGCAAAGTAGGTTTAACTGTTCAAATCGGTCAGTCTAGGCATGGTTTTCCCCACTATCTTGTTTTAGGTAATAGAATTCGTTTTCAAGTGCCCTTATTTTGCTTTGTGGGCAGAATTCTTTCTTCATAAGATTTTTAAATTCTTCCCACGTTTGTGCCATTGTTATATCGGCACCTCGATCTCTCATGATACCGTTCCACCAAGTGAGTGCTCTCTATTGGAAAACACTCGAGGCGAACTCCACCTTGCGCTCACTAGGACACTAAACATGGCGGAATGTGCTTTCTATACTCTCAAACCATTGTAGGAGCCCAGTTGCTCCTTCAGACCCATTAAACCTGAGCGGTTTAGCCGAGTTGAATTGTTTATAATTACATGGCGATATCACATTGTTGTTGTTATTGTTTTGGATTTGGTTGACTTGGGTCATAATGCCTGGGAGTAAAGCAGCTAGATGTTGAGAAATCCTTGCTGCCATTTCAGCATTCCAAGTGATATCGCGGTGGGGAGGCATCCTGAAGATATAGCTGTAGTGAAAATTAAATAATTTAGATTTGTCAATTTGTCATAAGTTTGAATCATCATAGTGAATTTGAAAATCTCAACTTTAGTAAAATCTTGTTTAAAAGTCTTGTTCTTGTACTTAGAAAATATAGTGTAGTTTTTGTTTTAAAACAAGAATTGTTTGATAAATAAGCTTTTGTAATATTTTTGGATGAGAGAATACAAACCAAGTTAATGGTTTATGTTATAAATTCCTTACCTTTTTAAAAAATTATTATTTTTAGGATAAAATGTTTTAAATTAAAATTTGAGTTAATTGCCCGGATAGTCCTTGTGGTTTGCAATTTTATCACGTTTAGTCCCAATCTTTTCAAAATAGCATGTTTGCTCCCTGTGGTTTAACAAATTGTTAATCGTATAGTCCCTACACTAGATGGGGGTTAACTTTTGGTGTTAAATGGGTGTGAAATGACCAAAATGCCCTTACTAATAAATAAAACATAAAAGTAGGAAAACAAACCCACCCCCACTCCTTCTTTCTTCTTCTCCAATTACTTCATTCTCCCACCCCATATTTTCCGGTCATCTTCTCCGGCGACCCTGTGATTTTCCTGTCATCTTCCCCAATGACCCCACCCCATTTACAAGTTATAAATGCCTTCTAATCTAAAGTAATAATTACTAAATAGTCCGGAAGTCGGATCTGGCATGTATCAATAGCTCTATAGAGAATGAGATAAAAAAAAACTGAACAAGAAGAATCACAACGCGGCGGTGCGAGCACGATGGAGCACTGTGAGCGGTTTAAATTATGACAAGTAGCCACACAACATTTCTCCGGTGAACAGACAGATGTAACCGGAAACTGTTGCCAAAGATGATACTCGAAGATGGCTAGATGCTATTTTACGCGTCTGGTGCGGTGGTTCCGGCCTCATCGGGGGAAGGGTGGGTGTTGGTGGAAGAGGATTTGAGGATAAGCGGAGGGGCTGGCATGGTTATAGTCGGATTAACGGGACATGTTTTGGGCCGGCGGCAATTAACCCAAAATTTGTCGTCTTCCCACCCACAACCAGACCATCTAACTGTGATTGGGTTCTGAAATTGTTGCTCCAGCGAGAAGTGTTACTCTGGCGATTGGGTTCTGAAACTGTAGTTTCATTCCCTCTCTCTTGACAAATTAAGTTCTGCAAACTTGTGGTTTATCAATTTGAAGTGAGGTTGTAGTGGCTAGTGATGATTAGGGGCAACAACACGAGAGAGACAGAGATGAGAGTGAGAGACATGTTTTCATATTGATTTTTGTTTTATTTATTAGTAAGGGCATTTTGGTCATTTCACACCCATTTAACATCAAAAGTTAACCCCCATCTAGTGTAGGGACTATTCGAGTAAAAATTTGTTAAACCACAGGGAGCAAACATGTTATTTTGAAATGGTGGGGACTAAACGTGAAAAAATGGCAAACCACAGGGACTATCCGGGCAATTAACTCTTAAAATTTTTAAAATAAAGAAACTTTGTGTTTGAAATTTTGAAAAATATCATCCAAATGGTAAAAGTTTTGAAAGACAAAAGGTAGTGTTTTGAAAATGAAATAGGATTACATAGTGTCGTGAAACAAAATGAAATTTGTTTCAAATGTTTTGGATACAAATATATCACCGAAGGTAATATAATGGAATAGTATCGCAAATAGAAATTTGTTTCGATTGTTGTGAATACAAACATATTACCGGGGGTAATATGAATGATTAGTGTCACAAAGGTTGTAGTGTTTGGAAATCATTCGACATGGTTAAGGTGGATAGGTTTTTATAATGTTTCACGAAGATATGCTTTAGCCTATAAGTGGACACTCACCCTAAGAGTTCCCAGGTAAGAGTGCCTGGCCCGATAATGCGGATTTGTACAAACACTCTAGCCTTAGACAGAAAACTCAGGGCATAGGCATCCACCCTTCCAGATTGCATGTGTTCACATTATTAAAACCCAAGATTTCGATGAAAAATTGTTTGAGGAAAACATTTAAAAAAATCTTTTGATATAAATTGTTTGAGATAAACATGTTGTGAAATATTTTGACGAGAACGTCTGAGAAAACATTTTGAGAAATATTTCAATGAGAATGTTTTGAGAAAAACATTTTGAGGAATACCTTAAGGCTTAATGCCTAAGGTTTAGGATAAATTATTTAGGGTTAGATAATTTGTAAATCATAGAGTAGTTGTGGCATGAATAAGGATGAGGATTAGGATAGAAGTCCTAAGTCTACTCATGTTTGGTTCCCTAGGAAGGTTATAGACTAGGTTAAAGGCATACTAATAACCTAATTCCCTATAACCAGTGCTCTGATACCAATCTGTAACACCCTAATCGCGTAATACAACAACACGCGGCGGAAATATCAGGGAGTCACGTTACAAATTGCTCACAACTACTGGTACTAAATCGTTTCAGTATTGTTAACATTGTTTTATAAAGAATACTTGTAAATGTCTTTTGATTAAAGAAGTCTAAGGCCCAGATGCAGTCCTATGCGTTGCATGCTTGAATGATTGAAAACCTGAAACATAAGTGAAAAATAGCCAGCATAAAAATGCCAGCGAGTACATAGGTTTTGTTAGCCAAATAAATGGCAAAAAGTTTGGTGTTGCAATACTTTGACAACTACGAGAGCTGGCGATTGAAAATAAATCTTGAAGCC
Organism: Helianthus annuus; assembly: GCF_002127325.2. Lineage (NCBI taxonomy): Eukaryota > Viridiplantae > Streptophyta > Magnoliopsida > Asterales > Asteraceae > Helianthus > Helianthus annuus. The sequence continues at coordinate 77,973,545 of NC_035440.2, read as the reverse complement.
AGAGAATGGCAAAAGTTTAGTATTGCAATACATAATCTTGATTGTGAAAACTTGTGGCAAACAGTTTTGTATATGGTAATATGATTATTACTATGTAATTTTTATGCCATTGAAATCGTATATTGTAGTCTCGTTGAAATCATCGTAAAACTCGTTTATGTGTTATTTGAAATCCAATCAAGGATTAATAATAATTGTTTTGAAATCTGTCAAAACTTGTGTGGGTATTATGTGACAACCCTCACTAAACCAGGTATCCGTATGATTTAATTAATAATTAATTGCTGCTTAATTACTGTGCTTAACTGAAATTGTGAATGAACTGCTACTTGATTTCTGATACTTGTATATTCCTGCATCATACTCTATTTACTGTCACTACACTATTTACATGCTGAACCTTAGTGATGAACATGATGCACAAAAGCACAGTAGCACTATGAACGGATAACCTATTGAACATGCTGACAAAGCCAGCATCAGGCAGATACTGCCTCTAAGGCCTGTATGAGCCAGAATTATTTTACTACACCCATAGTGAGTGTAGGGATACAAGGGTTGTAGAACTGCGTCTCTAGGAATAAGTTACGATGACTGGATGTGCCTAAAACATACACTGAGCACAAAACACAGCACTTTAATTAACAAATCAGCTTTTGGCTAGCTAATAAAGTGCCAAAACATGAGAAAAATATTATTAGACACTTTCCAAAGTGTCAGGAATAAGTTGTGTCACTAAAAAATGGTATTTACGACACTTAAAAGCTTTGTTAAGCGCTTTAACGGATTACTATCCAACCGAATAACCGGACTATACCTGGAACATAAAAATATTGACATTAACAATATTGATCTTTTTCTGAGCCAGTTAGGGTCCCTGAACACCCTAACACCCGCTTTAAAACACAACACGCAACTAACCAAGTTAACTACTTAACTAACTTATTTAACCTAACTAGATAACCTAACTAATGGTTGGAAACAAACTAGAACCCCCCCCCCCCATTGAAATCGGCCCAACCAAGGGGAGACAAGCTTGATTACTTTTGAATATTATAATCTAATTGCTAAATATCTACTAGACACATAATCCATTGGGTTATAACACTAAGTTTTGTCTATAAGTAGGAAGTGTAGGCACAAGAGATAATCACAACACACCACACCACAAAACTCTTTCTCTTTTCCCTCTACAATTCTCGGCCGAAACCCCCTCCCCCTCTACACCCATTTTCGAGTTTGATCATCCTCATTCCAAGCATATACAAGTGTTACGGGTCACATACGAAGAGCCTTGGAGCAAACGGAAGACGAAGGACCTCTTTCCCTAGCTTTTATCCACGCATTTTTCGCATAGATTCTTCCCTAGCCTCGAGCTAGAGGTATAATGCTTAAAACACTCTCTCGAACTAATCTAAAGTGGTTAATGCAATGTGTAACGGTTAAAACTCGGAATCTTACAATTTGAAGCATTAAAGTTTACTAAAAATGCAAGTATTGTTGGTTAAAAGATCACTAGTTGTGTAAATGTTGTAGTATTGATTTTGTGTGGTTATCTAGACCCGATCTATGTTGTGGTAGCTCGGATCACCATTTAACCCGGTTTGGTTAAGGTCATGAATCTTGACATAAGCTTGTTTTGAATAGAACAAGGGTTAAAAGGTGAAACTCTACCACACGCGAAACATGAACTTGTGTAAAAATGTTTTACTTGTGAAATAGTATTCAAAACTAGCAGATCTACGTATCTGCGGGTGGTATTTTCAAAGGACCAAGTGTCAAAGAAAATCATGTTTTCTAAAAAAAATAGATCTTACATTAACAAGCATGATTTTTATAAACCACAAGTGTGTGAACACTTGTGAAATGAAAAGTTTCGACAAAATAACAATCTTTGAAAAAGATGACGGGAAGTTGTAAAGATGGATTTGCTCTAAAAACGAGGTTTTTACGGGATCAAATTACTTTATATAAAGATCCACAAAATATAATAGGATTTACACTATAGTTTCGGAAAAACTACAAGTTCATGTACTTATGCGATTTACATACTTGTCGACTAGTTGATGTGTCGGAAATTGTTTGATTGAATAAAGAAGTTGTTGAAATTGATTTTGTAAAAGAAAATGATACGCTTGAAAGCGTGGCCACCTCCAGTTACAGAGGAAACTCTGGCGAAATTTCCCTAAAAACCTAACACTTAAAATTATTTACACTACAAGGGTTAGAATTATTTTTGACATGTTTTCGAAATATAAATTTCGCCATGACTTTATTTACAAAATATCGGAGGTGGGATTTTCACAAAACTAAACGTGATAAATATATGTTTAGTAAATATATTTTCACCACACTGTTTATGATTATTTTGTGAAAATACATAAATATTATTTTTAGAGTAAAAATAATATTTACGAACGTTAACAGATCCAAAATAATACGAACGCCTCTACGATAATTATAAGTTACACTGGTAATACTTATTACCACTCGGATGATAAAAGGTAACTTACGCATTATACGGAAATATTTACGAACGCGTATTTTATCAACGTATTATTTTTGGGGAATATTATGTGAAAAGAAAATATAATATTTTTAAGAAAAATATTTATATTTTGGAATTAGAAATAAAAATATATTAAGTGAGACTTAATGATATAATTCGAACGCACATGTATTAAATCCCCCATCCTTGGGAAGGAGATTAACTACCAAGTATATACGAAAAGTAAACACGGAATAGTTGTCTAACTATTTCCCAAAAACTTAAACTATAAAGCTAAGGCACGGTCGTCCGTCTAATAGAATTAGCACATGTAGGTCGTTGCACAGCTGCCTGATTTGGAGTACTTGGTAGACACGCACCGACTGTGAGTTCATGTCCCCCTTTTCTCTTAACTGTTTTCAGTTTTCTAAACTACGGGGGTGAAATACATGTTACTATGATTACGAGTACTTTTTACATGGTATGATTAGCGTAAGGAGGGTTACTACTTAGATCATGTGAGTGGGTAGGCGGGAACTGGAGGCCATTAATCCTCATTATAGGACCGAGGGACGTAAGCGGTAGATCTATCTGGGTGTAGGGAGCCCAACCCCAGGTCCAGCATAACGGACCTCGGGGTGACTTTGTGCCCCGATGCAAAATCGCAAGGGTTGAGTCTTCCTACTTGCACTTTACACGTATCAATGGCCTTGCAAACCATTGGTGATCTCTTTTTCCTTATTTGCTACATACCAGGATTTTGATAACTACAAAGGTTTATTTACTCACTTTTGCATGAACTCGCTCAACATTATTGTTGATTTTTCAACTTATATGTATTTCAGGGAATTAAAGAATCTGGCACGGTATGGCACGTTTTCCCGCTGCACTAGTTTCCGAGGTCATCCGGGGTTTAGGGAATGTGACTCTTTCCTGGACAAGTCACAGTCCTTAAACCATGTTTATGTTTTGTTTGTTTGTTGAACAATGTTATGGTTATTAGGGTGTTTTCCCGTTAAGACAATGGTATTGTATTTGGTTTTTAATACTTAATGGATGATCTTGCATGTTTTTAATTCATATAGCTTTGTTATGATTAAGATATGGTATTAAGAAGTCACACCAAATTAACCACGCTTCCGCAAAGCCAGGGTGTGACAGCTTGGTATCAGAGCTTTGATCATAGCGAACTAGGATTCTTTCTCGAGTCTAGACTATGATCACTAGGGCTCTCACAAAAACATTTTTACTGCATACCACTTAAGTCCAGATCCAAAACCTTTTTATAAACAAACGTTGAGCACATTTTATTATTTTTAGGCTCAGTCTTGGAGGCTGAGACTCGGTCTTGGAGGCCGAGGCTCGATCTTAGAGATCGAGGTAGATGTTTATTGTTTTAGGCTCAGTCTTGGAGGCCGAGACTCGGTCTTGGAGGCCGAGGCTCGATCTTAGAGATCGAGGTAGATGGCTAGTGAGACTAGGAAGTGTAGGCTCAGTCATGAAGGCTGAGGCTCGGTCATGGAGGCCTAGGCTCGATCTAGGAGGTCGAGGTGGATGATAGAGCAGTCATAGAGACTGGGAGGAATTTGGCTAGTGGGACTAGGAATGTCAGTCTTAGAGACTGGGAAGAATTTGGCAAGTGGGACTAGGAATGTCAGTCTAGGAGACTGGGAGGCTAGTGGGACTAGGAGGATTACGTGATTTCTTACTTGGTGACTTATGTGATTACTTGATTATATGACTGATTATTTGTGCATATTTGTGTTTATGTTACAGACTCATGGACTCACCCGGTACAGGCGATTCGGACACCACTGGACCCATACCTGTAGTATCTGATGACCTCACATCCTCAGAGCACGAGGTGCACACTTCTGACTATACCAGCATTGACGAGGACGATTTTCAGCCCTTCGCACTACCTGAGGGTGCTGATGAGCCTGCAGATGGCCCTCCCGTGGAGTACCTACCATTAGTAGAGATTCCGGCACCTATACCCTTAGCCGTTTATCCTGCGTATGACTTACTTCTTGACGCCGAGGCTGACGGCGATATTGATCTGTATGATGACGAGCCAATCGAGGATGAGATCCAGGGCGAGGCCCTACTTCCTGCTTGCGATCTTCTGATGATCGCTGATGCTCCCGCCGAGGATTCACCTGCGCATTCTCCGGTCCCAGACTCCTTTGAGTCTGTGGCATCCGCACCTTCCCACCCTTTGAGCGCACAGCACTTTTCGCATGGTTCAGACCCCGACCAGGCATCCTCTGTTGCTCCCATTCCCAGCTTTGCGTTTGACCATGATGACATAGAGGATTCTGATCCTATCTTTCCTCCGGGATTCGACCCGGATCATGATATAGAGTTCATACCGATGGATCAGCCCATGGAGGATCCAGCTGACCCAGGCGATCCTATCGACCCCGAGTTCGACTTCGAGATGGCTTTTGATGATCCCGAGCCTGCCATCGCCCCTGAGCAGGCAGCCGCTTTAGACCCTATGCCCGAGCATGACCCCGTACATGCTGGCATCCCTGTTGAGCCTGTTATAGCTGACCCGCCTATCGATGATCATCTGGAGGGTGATCATGTTATTGCTGCCGATCATAACGATCCACCTCTTATTGCTGATATACCTGTTGACCATCCTGTTGATCACATTGCACCCGTTGATCCTTTTGTTGCTCCCCCACCTGATCCCGTTCCACTAGAGCCCGAGCATGCACTATTCGCGGCACACATGGATCCACCGGACGAGCACGCACAGCACGGGTGGATTCCTGCTGATGAGGATGTTCCACCTATTCCCCCACACCACACTGATACACGACATATTGATTTCTCTTTTCAGGTTCCTCAGTTTGTACCTCCAGCGAGACCTGGAGAGGGTTCTTCGGCCCATCCTTTTGGGCATGTGCCGATGTCTGTTCCTTTCAGGCCACAGTTTCCACCTGTTTTACCATCTGTTTCACCGTTTCACGTGGCACCTTTTGACCCCACCCGTGAGCCTTTACTCTGGTCCTCACCGCCTGTATTGCCACCTACTGATCCTTACCATCCATTCCATGTGGGACACACTATAGAGGACGTTTTGATGTCTTTCGTTTTTCAGCACGAGTCACACATGCAGCGCATCCAGGAGCTTGAGAGAGCTCAGCTGCCACCATGCCAGTGCCATGGTCAGACACACTCTCCTTTGCAGCCTTATCGACCGGTACCCCCAGATTATGCTGCACGCCTCTTTGCTTTAGAGCAGCAGGTCGCATCTTTCATCTGTACTCAGAGAGCCATGGAGGAGGACTGGCTCCAGTTACGTCGTTTGTTTTACACTCACTTTCCCCCTCCTCCACCGCCATCTGTATAGAGCTCATCAGTGATGTTTGGGTATTCGTTGGTGAGAGGACCGCGATTGCTTTTGACTGCATAGCATTTTTGGAGACTACATGATGATACTGACTTTTGTTGACATGTATTTGATGTATTTGACACTGACTTGATATAGTTTTTGGACAGGGGTGATGTAACCCCTAGTTGATTGATGATTGTATGACACAGTGATGTACTGATACACTTACTACGTGGTCTCGATATATGGCAATCGCAGTATTCTCATCATATTTGATTCGCTTGATTGCTTATTTATATTTTTGTGACATGGGATGTTGTGTGATTAGTATTTGTGATATATTGATAACATGAGATGTTATGTACTATTACTATTACTATATACGTACGCTTCACTATGGCCTGACCAACGTAAACACATCTTTAGAAGATGCCGCCAAGACGTCAACAACAACAAATGCCTACCACTCAGGCCGAACTACAGCAAGTCATTGCTGCTGCCATTGCTCAATATGCTGCCTCTCAAGGAGGAATGAGTGGAAGCAACTCTGGCAACAATAACAATCCACCTCATGGGTGCACCTACAAACAGTTCTTGGACTGCAAGCCCGTAAACTTTGATGGCACAGGAGGTGCTGTCGCTTTTGTCCGCTGGGCTGAGAAAACCGAATATGTTCTTCGCATGAGCAAATGCGCACTGGATCAGCAAGTCACCTATATCTCTGGGCTATTTTTGGATGGAGCCCTATCCTGGTGGAATTTGCAAGTACAGACACTTGGCGAAGCTGCTGCCTACGCGCTGACCTGGACCGAACTGAAGGAACTCATGCGCAAAAAGTACTGCTCCCGCGCTGAAATCCAGAGATTGGAGACCGAGTTCTGGCATTTGAAAATGGAAGGCCCAAAGATAGCAGAGCATGTTCAGAGATTCCACGACTTATCGCATGTGGTACCCTACATGGTCACTCCTGAGTTCAAGAGAATTGAACGTTTCATTTGGGGATTGGCTCCTCAAATCATAAGCATGGTGACCTCCTCCAAACCTGCGACTATCACTGAAGCCATCGATTTGAGCGTGGCTCTCGCAGAGGAGGCAATTCGTTTGAACAAGTTTGATGAAGTTGAGCCTAAGAAGAAAGAGACTCATGTGGAGTCATCAGGAGGGAACAAGCGGAAGTTTTCAAACTTCAAGCAGGGCACCAGGGTGGTGGTTAAGAAAGGGGAATCAAGTATGCCAGTTCAGGATACAATTGGTGGTAGGAGGAAAGGTAAGGGATATATGGGTGCACATCCCAAGTGTAACTCTTGCCAACGCCATCACTCTGGTCGATGCGGGCCAAAAGTATATGAAGCTTGTGGAAAGACTGGTCACTTGAAGGATTCTTGTTGGGCTAGTGCTGGCCGGGGAGGCCAAGGAGGATTTGGGAATATAAATAATCATGGTGGTATTGGGAATCGCCCACAAGGAAACAATGGAGGTGATGGGAATCGGGTCAACCATGCAAACCAAGCGGGCACTATGAATCGTAATCAGAGGAACAATCAAGTTGGAAACGGTGGTGGAAATGGGCAGAGGCTCGGATGTTTCAACTGTGGTGATCTTGGGCACTACAAGAGGAATTGCCCGGAATTAAACCAAGCCCGCGGAAGGGTTTTCAACATAGAAGCAAGGGAAGCGCGCCAGGATCCCAATGTTGTCACTGGTACGTTCCCTGTAAACCAACGCTATGCATCCGTTTTATTTGATACTGGCGCCGATTTTAGCTTCGTGTCGTTAGAATTTAAGAATATGCTTGGTTTAGCCGCTAGTAAATTAGATGTTCCGTACTCGATCGAATTAGCGAATGGGAAGTTAGTAGAAGCTAATGAAGTGATTCGAGGCTGCGTAATCGAATTGGGAGAGCGTGAGTTCGCTCTAGATCCACTACCAGTCCAGTTGGGAAGCTTCGACGTGGTAGTAGGAATGGATTGGTTATCGAGTAACAAGGCCGAGATAGTTTGTCATGAGAAGGTCGTTCGTATCCTGATCGAAGATGGTGAGACCATTGTTGTTCACGGAGAGAAGCGTGAGACGCCGTTGAGGATTATTAGCTGCCTGAAAGCAAGAAAGTGTTTGCAGAAAGGATGTGTTGCTTTTCTGGCACACATTGTGGATAAGAAAGCTGAAGAACCAAAGATCGAAGACATCCCTGTCGTGAGGGAGTACCCAGAAGTCTTCCCAGAAGATTTGCCTGGCTTGCCGCCTCAAAGGTAAGTGGAGTTCAGCATTGACTTAGCTCCAGGCGCCGCGCCTGTGGCTAAGGCACCATACAGACTTGCTCCGTCTGAGATGCAGGAACTGTCGACACAACTTCAAGAGTTGTTAGACAAGGGATTTATCCGACCAAGCTTCTCGCCTTGGGGAGCTCCAGTTTTGTTTGTCAAGAAAAAGGACGGTAGTTTCTGTATGTGCATTGACTATAGAGAGTTGAACAAGCTGACGATCAAGAATAGGTATCCTCTGCCAAGGATTGATGATCTGTTCGACCAACTTCAAGGTTCAAGCTTCTATTCGAAGATCGATTTGCGATCTGGTTACCATCAGCTAAGGATACAAGAGGAGAGTATCCCGAAGACAGCCTTCAGAACCCGTTATGGGCACTACGAGTTTCTGGTTATGCCGTTTGGTCTGACAAACGCACCTGCAGTATTCATGGATTTGATGAATCGGGTTTGCAAGCCATACTTGGAAAAGTTCGTGATTGTATTCATCGATGATATTTTGATTTATTCGAAGACGAAGGCTGAGCACGAGCAGCATTTAAGAGCCATTCTTGAGCTGCTAAAGAAGGAACAGCTATACGCCAAATTCTCTAAGTGCGAGTTTTGGCTAAGAGAAGTGCAATTTCTTGGGCACGTGGTAAATGGAGATGGAATCCACGTGGATCCAACCAAGATCGAGGCGATCAAGGATTGGGAAACGCCAAAGACGCCAACCGAGATTCAGCAATTCTTGGGTTTGGCTGGCTATTACCGAAGATTCATCGAGAACTTTTCAAAGATCGCTCAACCATTGACGCTCCTCACTCAGAAGGACAAGAAGTTTGATTGGGGAATCAAATAGGAAGAAGCGTTTCAGGTATTGAAAGATAAGATTTGCAACGCGCCAATCTTAGCCCTACCAGGGGGTACAGATGATTTCGTGGTATACTGTGACGCCTCGCGTCAAGGATTGGGTTGTGTGCTGATGCAACGCCAAAAGGTTATTGCCTACGCGTCACGCCAGCTAAAGGTACATGAAAAGAACTATGCCACACACGATTTGGAACTTGGCGCAGTGGTGTTTGCTTTAAAGATCTGGAGACACTACCTTTATGGTACGTAGTGCACAATCTTTACAGATCACAAGAGCCTCCAGCATACATTCAACCAGAAGGAGTTGAATGTGAGGCAAAGACGATGGGTAGAGTTGTTGAACGATTACGACTGCGAGATTAAGTATCATCCAGGGAAGGCGAATGTGGTCGCCGATGCCCTAAGTCGAAAAGAGAGGATCAAGCCCATAAGGGTTAGGGCTTTGGAAATGGTTATTCGAACCGATTTTCCTCTGCGCATTCGTGCCGCGCAGAGAGAAGCTCTCAAGGAGAGAAACCTTGAAGAAGAGTGTCTCCGTGGGATGGAGAAGTTTTTGATACCAAACAAGGAAGGAACGTTGTGTTTTGAGAAAAGGATTTGGGTTCCTTTGTTTGGAGGTCTAAGGAAGGTTATTTTCGATGAAGCTCACAAGTCGCGGTACTCTATCCACCCTGGAGCGGATAAGATGTACCAGGATCTTAAGATTATTATTGGTGGCCTAGGATGAAAGGCGATGTGGCTGTTTATGTGAGCAAATGTTTAACTTGCGCTAAGGTTAAAGCGGAATACCAGAAGCCTTCAGGACTTCTGCAACAACCAGAGATTCCCAAGTGGAAGTGGGAACAAATTTCCATGGATTTTGTTACGAAGTTGCCAAGAACGCCAAAGGGCCATGACACTATTTGGGTAATAGTGGATCAATTGACGAAATCAGCGCACTTCTTACCTATCAGAGAGAAGGATAATACGAGCAAGTTGGCCAAAATTTACTTGAGAGAAATTGTTACACGCCATGGAGTACCTCTCTCAATCATCTCTGATAGAGACGGAAGGTTCATATCAAGAATTTGGCAGTCCTTCCAAGAAGCTTTTGGCTCGAAGTTGAATATGAGCACCGCGTTTCACCCGCAGACCGACGGTCAGAGCGAGCGGACGATTCAGACGTTGGAAGACATGCTGAGAGCGTGTGTTATGGACTTGGGCGGTAGCTGGGATAAGCATTTACCTTTGGTTGAATTTTCCTACAACAACAGCTACCACACCAGTATTGGTGCTGCACCATTTGAAGCTCTTTATGGGCGCAAATGCAGATCACCGCTCTGTTGGTCTGACGCTAAAAAATGGTATTTAAGACACTTAAAAGCTTTGTTAAGCGCTTTAACGGATTACTATCCAACCGAACAACCGGACTATACCCGGAACATAAAAATATTGACATTAACAATATTGATCTTTTTCTGAGCCAGTTAGGGTCCCTGAACACCCTAACACCCGCTTTAAAACACAACACGCAACTAACCAAGTTAACTACTTAACTAACTTATTTAACCTAACTAGATAACCTAACTAATGGTTGGAAACAAACTAGAACCCCCCCCCCCCCATTGAAATCGGCCCAACCAAGGGGAGACAAGCTTGATTACTTTTGAATATTATAATCTAATTGCTAAATATCTACTAGACACATAATCCATTGGGTTATAACACTAAGTTTTGTCTATAAGTAGGAAGTGTAGGCACAAGAGATAATCACAACACACCACACCACAAAACTCTCTCTCTTTTCCCTCTACAATTCTCGGCCGAAACCCCCTCCCCCTCTACACCCATTTTCGAGTTTGATCATCCTCATTCCAAGCATATACAAGTGTTACGGGTCACATGCGAGGAGCCTTGGAGCAAACGGAAGACGAAGGACCTCTTTCCCTAGCTTTTATCCACGCATTTTTCGCATAGATTCTTCCCTAGCCTCGAGCTAGAGGTATAATGCTTAAAACACTCTCTCGAACTAATCTAAAGTGGTTAATGCAATGTGTAACGGTTAAAACTCGGAATCTTACAATTTGAAGCATTAAAGTTTACTAAAAATGCAAGTATTGTTGGTTAAAAGATCACTAGTTGTGTAAATGTTGTAGTATTGATTTTGTGTGGTTATCTAGACCCGATCTATGTTGTGGTAGCTCGGATCACCATTTAACCCGGTTTGGTTAAGGTCATGGATCTTGACATAAGCTTGTTTTGAATAGAACAAGGGTTAAAAGGTGAAACTCTACCACACGCGAAACATGAACTTGTGTAAAAATGTTTTACTTGTGAAATAGTATTCAAAACTAGCAGATCTACGTATCTGCGGGTGGTATTTTCAAAGGACCAAGCGTCAAAGAAAATCATGTTTTCTAAAAAAAAATAGATCTTACATTAACAAGCATGATTTTTATAAACCACAAGTGTGTGAACACTTGTGAAATGAAAAGTTTCGACAAAATAACAATCTTTGAAAAAGATGACGGGAAGTTGTAAAGATGGATTTGCTCTAAAAACGAGGTTTTTACGGGATCAAATTACTTTATATAAAGATCCACAAAATATAATGGGATTTACACTATAGTTTCGGAAAAACTACAAGTTCATGTACTTATGCGATTTACATACTTGTCGACTAGTTGATGTGTCGGAAATTGTTTGATTGAATAAAGAAGTTGTTGAAATTGATTTTGTAAAAGAAAATGATACGCTTGAAAGCGTGGCCACCTCCAGTTACAGAGGAAACTCTGGCGAAATTTCCCTAAAAACCTAACACTTAAAATTATTTACACTACAAGGGTTAGAATTATTTTTGACATGTTTTCGAAATATAAATTTCGCCATGACTTTATTTACAAAATATCGGAGGTGGGATTTTCACAAAACTAAACGTGATAAATATATGTTTAGTAAATATATTTTCACCACACTGTTTATGATTATTTTGTGAAAATACACAAATATTATTTTTTGAGTAAAAATAATATTTACGAACGTTAACAGATCCAAAATAATACGAACGCCTCTACGATAATTATAAGTTACACTTGTAATACTTATTACCACTCGGATGATAAAACGTAACTTACGCATTATACGGAAATATTTACGAACGCGTATTTTATCAACGTATTATTTTTGGGGAATATTATGTGAAAAGAAAATATAATATTTTTGAGAAAAATATTTATATTTTGGAATTAGAAATAAAAATATATTAAGTGAGACTTAATGATATAATTCGAACGCACATGTATTAAATCCCCCATCCTTGGGAAGGAGATTAACTACCAAGTATATACGAAAAGTAAACACGGAATAGTTGTCTAACTATTTCCCAAAAACTTAAACTATAAAGCTAAGGCACGGCCGTCCGTCTAATAGAATTAGCACATGTAGGTCGTTGCACAGCTGCCTGATTTGGAGTACTTGGTAGAGACGCACCGACTATGAGTTCATGTCCCCCTTTTCTCTTAACTGTTTTCAGTTTTCTAAACTGCGGGGGTGAAATACATGTTACTATGATTACGAGTACTTTTTACATGGTATGATTAGCGTAAGGAGGGTTACTACTTAGATCATGTGAGTGGGTAGGCGGGAACTGGAGGCCATTAATCCTCATTGTAGGACCGAGGGACGTAAGCGGTAGATCTATCTGGGTGTAGCGAGCCCAACCCCAGGTCCAGCATAACGGACCTCGGGGTGACTTTGTGCCCCGACGCAAAATCGCAAGGGTTGAGTCTTCCTACTTGCACTTCACACGTATCAATGGCCTTGCAAACCATTGGTGATCTCTTTTTCCTTATTTGCTACATACCAGGATTTTGATAACTACAAAGGTTTATTTACTCACTTTCGCATGAACTCGCTCAACATTATTGTTGATTTTTCAACTTACATGTATTTCAGGGAATTAAAGAATCTGGCACGGTATGGCACGTTTTCCCGCTGCACTAGTTTCCGAGGTCATCCGGGGTTTAGGGAATGTGATTCTTTCCTGGACAAGTCACAGTCCTTAAACCATGTTTATGTTTTGTTTGTTTGTTGAACAATGTTATGGTTATTTGGGTGTTTTCCCGTTAAGACAATGGTATTGTATTTGGTTTTTAATACTTAATGGATGATCTTGCATGTTTTTAATTCATATAGCTTTGTTATGATTAAGCTATGGTATAAAGAAGTCACACCAAATTAACCACGCTTCCGCAAAGCCAGGGTGTGACATATTATATAAATCAAATCAATGATTTATAATAATACTTTGGATATCCTTCTAAGAATCTAACATATGAAGATATGGAAGATTTTACAAGGATTTAGATACTTGAACATTGAATCAATTGAACACATAAACCCTAATGTGATTCGGATAACGCTACAAGAGTAATAAAATAAGAACACTTATATATAGGAAGTACCAGCGGCTTATCCACCATGTTCTTATTTTATTACACCCATTTCGTTATCTAAATCACAACTACAACATAAACACATAGATCGTTAAATTGTCACCAACTTGTAAACACGCATTAAAGTACATAATGAATCCAAACAAGGACTCCAATATTAGTACTTTAAACATCCTATGTATGTTTAGCTATAAAGATAGATAAATATTACAGGGATCTGGTTCTCGTCAGATTGTCTAGTCACATACGCATTAAAGTACACAATGAATCCAAACAAGGACTCCAATATTAGTACTTTAAACATCCTACAAGAATCAATCTACGAAGATAGATAGATGCTATAAGGATTTAGTTTCTGTCACATTGAATCATTGCATCATAACATCCTAAATCCTAATGGTGATTCGGGATAACGCCACGAAGGGTAATACAATATGCACACTTATATATAGGAAGTACCAGCGGCGTATCCACCATGTCCTTATTGTATTACTCTAGTTTCGTTATCTAAATCACCAACAATTTACACATAAACTATAACCATCATCTTGTAAAGTACTTAAAAATCTCACTATAAAGATAGGAAGATCTAAGACTGTACTTCAAATATCCTACAAGAATCTAACTATGAAGATAGGTAGATCCTATAAGGATTTGGATAACCATTGTGTTTGCATAATCAGAATAATACACATAAAAGCACTTTGTAAACACATATATTCCATACATTAGAAAACAAATTGGTTACACATATGAATCACCCCAAAACATTTGAAAACGGTAAAAGAGGGGAACTATGTACTCACTTGGGATTGCGTATAGTTCTTGTTCAAATGGTACAACAAATCTCAAAGGATCAAGAGTTCAAGTGTTGAAGTGGCTCCTAGTGTATCGGATACTATGTTAGCGTAATGGAACATAAATCGAGGAATCGGATAGAATGAGGTATTGTAAACCAAATGAGTGTTGGAACTCATATGATATGGTTTAACAAAGCCTTCATTCTGAATTGAAACCTATCCTAAGTGCTTTTGACCCGTTATGACCCGTTAAGGTAGATTAGGCTACTTTAACGCGTCATCTGCGCGAAATCGCATTCGGACGGTCTAACTAGCCCTATCATAAGTATTATATGCCCTAACATGTTTAATTATGCTGCATAATCAGTTTTGGTGTCAAAACTTTGGTTACATATGCTTAAAATGAAATTATGCGCAAAAAGGGCATTTTGGTCATTTTCCTAAGGCATATAAACTACCTATCATACAACTAACTAAACAAAGTGACCATAAGGTATAACCTCGGATGGTTATTCCCTATACAACTATGGTTACCTGATGTGTTTGGTCGGATCCTAATGATCGATCAAACCGGTCAGGTTCGAAAGTCTAAGCGGTTGTCGAGACCACTGACTTAAGGCCCTAAATAAGCACTAAACTAAAAGTGACGAGTTAAACATGTTAAAACATGATTAACTAAGTTAGAAAACTGTTTTGATATCAAAACAAAGTGTTTTGATACCCGAAAATAGTTTCAACGCAAAATGCACATAAACGTGCATTTTGACCGAAACTTTGATTCATTACTTCGATTAATCAACGTGGTAATCGGTAGGTATAGTCACAAGGGACTATAACCATTGTGATTACACTCACGTTGCAAAGTTCAAATGAGCTTTGTCTTGACCAAATCATGGTCAAAGCTGAAAGTAAAACACTGTTTGACTTTCTTTCTTATAATAACTAAACAAGCATGAAGGAATACTGTAGGATCGTTGTCGGACCCAAGATGAGTCGATCAGAGGCGTTCTATACACTATGAAAGGCGGAAACAGACATATTGCATGAAATTCAGCAAGACTCACTTAAAACTGTCTTGAATATTGATATAACACGGTATACAATCAGTAGACAAACCGGCAGCACCTCGGTATCACAGTCTAATTTTATCTTAAATAAAACGGAATCAACCCTATATATAGACAAGCTAATTCCGTTTGAAACAGACTTCAAACGGAATCACTTACATGCGGAATTACAACAGCAACGGAATTAACATATTCATGCGGAATTACAATGTAATTCCGCACGGAATTACCTAACAACTATTCAAGCGAAATTAAGCTTGCTCAAGCGAAATTAACTTTCTGATCTGTTTTCTTGATCTTCATGCCACGAGCAATGCAAGACTCGACACAAGACGAAGTCGACAGATGTATGCACCAACAAGAGTTTGTTGGTGCAGTTGTCTGTCGACTACATCTTAGTTCGAGTCTTAGGCTAGGGCTGATTGTACAGTGAACGGAAATCAAGAAACACATGAGTTAGATAGGTCCGCTTATATGTTATTGGTCATAGGTCCGCTTATGTGTCATCATGATAGGTCCGCTTATATGGACAAAGCATGTAGGTCCGCTTATATGACAATGATATAGGTCCGCTTATACGGACATGTCCGTATAAGCGAACCCATCAGCCTATAAATAGGTGACTGATAAGCGAACCTAGGTAGTAGTTGTGTGGTGTAACGGCGAAGCCCTGCCAGTTTATCTCCAGAGCTTGTAAATTGTTAGCAAATTAATAAAAGAGACGTTAAATAGTGAAATCAAGCTGAACAAAGACAGAATCAATGAATTATGCCTCTGATTCTGTCTGAGTACTCTTCTGATCGACTCGTCAGGTCGTCTCACGATCCTACATGTGGTATCAGAGCTTAGGAGGAAGAGTTCTTACTGTTTAGTTCGTTTTTGCTCAAAAATTCTGATTTCTACACCTTCTTTCATCATTTTAGAGAGTTTTACCGGTCAAAATTGGATCAAAATTGTACAGATTGCGTGTTATTGAACATTGATAAACCCTTGAAAGTTTTGGACCAAAATACGGACTAAAAATGGGTGAAATCATCTTCGGACTTAGATCCGCTTATTCGGACATTTGAGTAGATCCGCTTTTGTGACCATTCAAGTTCGCTTATTCGGACACATTTTCGGTAGATCCGCTCCAAATTACACTTAGGTTCGCTCGAAAGATCCTCTCTTAGTTACACATTTGTTGGAGTTCCACTCAAGAGGTCCGCTTTTGTGGTTCGCTCTTTGTGACACAGTCTGGTTCGCTTGTTTGGTTCACTTATTGTTACATACCAGTGGTTCGCTCTTGTGATCCGCTTATCTGAAGGAACTGGTCCGCTTTTGTGTCACATTAAGTGAGGTTCGCTCCAAATTGCATTACAGGTCCGCTTCAAATTGCGTGTGAGGTCCGCTTCAGTGAACAACAAACAGATTCGCTCTTGTGATCATCCAGTGGTTCGCTTATCTGTACTTCGTTGGTTCGCTTATTTGAATACAAGTTGGTCCGCTCTTGTGAACAACCTTGTAGATCCGCTTTTGTGAAAAACTAAGATTTGTCGGGATTGCTTAGAAAAATGGCAATGGTCTTTGATGAACAAGAAAACTATTATTTTGAGAAATTTAATAATTGGAATCAAGGGTTTATAAATGAGAGTTATAAAAGAGTGAGCAAGGATAGATGGGCAAAAAGGTTTAAATATTTTATATGTTTGAAAGATGAAACTTTGGAAGATCTAGAAAACCGATATGGAGTCTTACTTAGATATTTGAAAAATCATGAGATATTACTGTCAGATGCTGAAAAGATAGAAAAGTTCTGTTGAATGGAGTGAATGTTTGAAAAATTTAAGGAAGGATTCAAATTTTTCAAAACTACATCTAAACAGATTCATCAGCATACTGAAAACTCATGAACTTGAAAATAGAAAGAAAAGATATGATTAAAGTGTTGGAAAATCATTTGGTGGATATGGAATTAAATGTGATTAAAGAAATGAACAAGAGGATTGTTGAATGTGTCAGGGCAAAATATGTGATGAAATACGACATCAGAAGAGGTTGTTATATTGATAATAATGGAAATCCTCTTGATTTCGTTAAAATTTTCTGTGCAGGTACATTCAGGGCAAAGGTAGAAGGAGCTTCAAAAGCTGAAGAATCTGTGAAAAATGAAACAGTGTGCTCAAAATGTGATAATTTTAAGACTGATAATGACAAACTCGTGAAAGATGCGGAAAGTTTGACATCGGAAGTCAAGAAGTTGAAAGATGGGAAGCAAAATGATGAAAAACAGATTCTTATGGTTCAGGAAATTTGTGAGAAACTGAAAGTTAAAAATGACAAACTATTAAGTAATTTTGACAGTTTGACATTGGAAAATCAAAAGTTGAAAAATAAAATGGAAGTTTTTGAAATAGAGAAACTAACAGCTGAGAAAGAATTTCAAAGTCAAATAAAAATTCTTGAAGACGGGAGAAATGTTTTTAGTCAAAATAACATTGAAAAGCAAAAAGTAATAAATTCCCATCTTCAGAAAATTATTAAACTTGAAAAAGAAGGTGAATGTGCTCGAAAGAAATCCTCAGAAAATGAAGATTTCTGGATAAAGCTTGAGAACAAAAATCTGAAAGCTAATGAAGCGAAATTTCAAGAACAGATAAAAGTTTTGGAAAATGAAAAGTCTGTTCTTAAATCATGAAGAATGAGAATGAAAATTCAATCAAGTCTCATCTTAAAAGAATATCTCAGCTTGAAAATGAAGCTGAGAATTCAAGAAACAAGATCGATGAACTTGAGAAGAAATTGATAGGTTTTGTGACTACATCAGACAGTTTGAGTTTTCCTTGTCCGAAACCAATCAATTCAGTTCCAATAAGTGACAATGTCACAAACTTTGACAATTTCAAAGTTGAAGATTGCGATGAGAAATCTGATGATGTAAATGAAAAATTAGAAAAACAAAAATTGTTTTTGAAATTAAAAGAAAAATTTCAGAAAACTGTTCTACAATCGACTGAAAAGGGAGAATTCTCTAAGCAAAAACCTTTGAAGAAGAAAGTGGAACAAAAACAAAAAGATAAAAATTTGAAAGATGTTCAAAAAGATAATAAAAGTTCATCAGATCGATCATCCAATCACAATGAAAAATTACAAAAAGTAAAAAATGAAAACTCAAAAATTGTTGGTAATAAGTGGTGTAGGTCGGACCACAGTGCTTAAAAGTCAAATCCAGCAATCAACAGGAGAAAGGAATTTCACCAAGCCAAACAATGCTTTGATCTGAGTATTTGGGCTGAAAATGGTGATTGGTACGATAACAGGGTGTGTTACCGATGCGGTTATCAAGGACACATTGCTGTTAACTGCCAGACTTGGAGTTTTGAGATGAGAAGATGCTATAACTGTCAAATCAAAGGTCACATTGCCAGAGATTGCCCAAGGAGATCGAATGAAAGATTGAGGGCTAAGTCTCAGAAATTGGCAAAGATTCCAGTCAAAGTCAAGCCCATGAACAGAAGGTTCTAAAACCTAAAGTTCAAGATCAGACAAGTCAAGAAAAGAAAGTTAAACTTTCACAGGGGTAGAAAGACAGACTGAGGAAAAAGAAGAAGAAGGCAAGAGAGTATCTCGAGAAGATATTGTCCTCGGGTTCATCTGTTGGTAAAAATAATAGTTCTGATGAATCGACTCCCTCAATTGCAAAGTCAAGCAAGACGAATTCATCGGATACAAATCTGAGGACGAAAGAGGAAAAGAAGAAGATGAAAGGTGTCGGCGATGAATCTGGCTCATCTAAGTCAGACAAGCCACACTCAGGCAATGATTCTGGTTCGTCAAAACCAGAGTAGCCATTGGTTGAGGTAAAAAAGGAGAATTCAGGTTTAACAATGGATGATGCAAACTTTCCACCATTGTTGAACAAGAATTCGAAATCACCCAAGGACCGTCAGGCTTGGGTGAATCTGTTTAAATGAAAAACCTGACTTGCCGGAGATCCCAAGTTGGTAATCGTGGATCATGAATCGGCACATTTCTTGAGAAATTTCACTCTGGTGATTTTTCGCCTTACATGTGGTAAATCAGGGACATTAAATTGTACTTGATTTTCTACGAGTGGTGTTTTGAGATCTAAATCTGGAAATGTAAAATCTGCTGTGTGGATGAAGAAAACAAGATGATGAGACAACCCCGAACCTACAAGTGTTTGGTAAACAAATTCCGGAAAAACCATTTTGATTAAAACAAACTTAAGTGTTTTGAAATCACAATGGGAAAATAGTTTGTTGTAAAGGGGAGTTCTGATTGTTTACGCCAAGTGGATGGCGAATTGAAGCGATTCGATATCATGTTGTCAATTTTTGTACAGTTTGTTTCAAATTTTCCCAGAAAATCAAAATTGAAACATATTTTGATTTTAGGGGGAGTAAAAATTTTAAAAATGAGTTTTAGTGCGAATAGGGGAAATGATAGTACATCAGCTAGACTGGAACAGTACGCTAAAGATTTGTAGTGTTTAAAATGCATTTAAGCAGTCTCGCTAAAGATGTGCCGATAGGTTTTCACAGAATTAGTAGATCAGTTTGGGATATAAACATAAATTTCACTTGCGTCTACGTGGGGAACACCTCCAGGATATATAGGTAACCCCTGAAATCCTGTTTGAAGGGTCCCGTATTCTGAGATACTAGGTCTTTATGCTCAGTGATATATGGGGTATTATCCCGGGACTTCTGCTGTATGGAAGTACTGATCTAGTCCCCGGATAATACTTTCTGCAAAAAGCTTTGAAATACAAGCTCGCCCTCAGCAATTTGATTAAACAATAAAATTGATAATCTTTGCTGTTGTAACAAAAGATCCTCTAAAGGGGATCCACCAAAAGTCGAAGCCGTCATCTCTCTGCGTATGCGGAAGTATCGACCTGAGCTCTCACGGCCCTCGCATTTAACCCCTTAACAGATATCAGCTGTGGTATACTCACCTGTAAGACTGAATACTGGGGTCTGGATACGGGAGTATATACTGAGGTGGGACACATGTAGAGGTTTAAGTTCTAAAACACTAAATCTGTATCCCGAACAGGTTGAACATTTTGTGAGAATTTAAGTGGATCAATATATCAATAATCAACGCGAACTGTTTAAAAGCTTAAAATGAAATAACAGCTTAACGGTGCTAGTGTCTTGTCAACAGCTAATATGATCCTCTTGCACGAACTCACAAAAATATGTTTGTATATATTTCATTTCTGCATTTAATTTTTGTTATTGCATTTATGTTTCATTTTTGAAAAATCCAAAAAGATTTTCGACAACTGATGTTGGAGAGCTGAAATTCAAAATCTCAAAGGCTAAACATGATGATCAGAGGTTTGGTTAAATTGCTTTAAAGTGTTTAATCAGATTTTGGAAAGTTTAATAAATTGTTAAATGTGAAAAATTCTTGAATATTCTTAGATGATTAGTTGATTCATTAAGTTGAATCACAATTATGATTGGTTTGTGATAGAGTGTTTGAGTTGTGCAGCTTTCTGATCCTGTTGCTACGAAAAGCCAGGAGATACATCAGAACCTGAGAAGAACTTTAAACTGATAAAGCCAGGAGTTGATTTCAATGGTGATAACAAATTCCAGACGGTGATCCCAGCATGATGATAAGGGGAGTCTGATGAAAGTTAGAGCCAGATAAGGATCCGGGTACTTAATTCCAGGAAGAGTTCCTGAAGAAGACCGATTAAGAGTGAAGAGCTGTTAATGTTTGAAGACTCTCACTGAAGATTCCGTCAACATTCAAGGGGGAGTCTGTTGGTGCAGTTGTCTGTCGACTACATCTTAGTTCGAGTCTTAGGCTAGGGCTGATTGTACAGTGAACGGAAATCAAGACACACATGAGTTAGATAGGTCCGCTTATATGTCATTGGTCATAGGTCCGCTTATGTGTCATCATGATAGGTCCGCTTATATGGACAAAGCATGTAGGTCCGCTTATATGACAATAATATAGGTCCGCTTATACGGACACGTCCGTATAAGCGAACCCATCATCCTATAAATAGCTGACTGATAAGCGAACCTAGGTAGTAGTTGTGTGGTGTAACGGCGAAGCCCTGCCAGTTTGTCTCCAAAGCTTGTAAATTGTTAGCAAATTAATAAAAGAGACGTTAAATAGTGAAATCAAGCTGAACAAAGACAGAATCAATGAATTCCGCCTCTGATTCTGTCTGAGTACTCTTTTGATCGACTCGTCAGGTCGTCTCACGATCCTACAGAGTCCAATGCTTGAAGAGAAGACTAAGAATGCTCAGGTAGGTGGCTTTCAACAATGTGATTGCCTCCACTTAGAGCAGATTAGAGAAGAAGAAGAAGAAGCAAATGAGCAAGGAATGCATGAAAAACCCCTTGCTATTTATAGATTTTCATGTGCCATAAGATCATTCCAAGTGTCCCATGTGTTGGCATGATCCTAGGGTGGTCCAACAGGTGTCAATTGCAGGTGAGAAGTGGCAAAAATCGAATTGCTTGGTGTCCAAGAGAGTAAACAAGAAGCTGCCACATTTCTGCTATTCTGGCATAACCTTACAGACCGTATGGGTCCATAGTTACGGTCCGTATGGACCCTTGCTAGCAGCAACTTTCAAATGTTGACAGTTTAGTCCCTGAACTTTGTTTTGTCGCGTTTCGGAACTTCTTACACCTGTTAAGCCCATTTTCAAGCTCCATGATGAAGTTAAAGTATATTTAACTTAAATTATGCTAAAAAATGTCATAGATGTCGGTTCGTTTGGCTGTACGGTTGCGTTTTTCGATTAATTGTGACGGAATCGTAACGAACGCGTAAACGACCCAACTTGCGAAACGAATGAAGTTTTGCATTCCCATCACTAAAATACAATATTTTAATGATTACATAAATTCTTGGATGTCCGGATATGGTCAGAACGCAAGATATGCACGAAATTCATACTTTCGCAGTTTTGACGCTTTTAGTCCCTGTGATCAAATAAGCGCATTTTCGCATACCAAACCCCTCAAAAATTATTTCTAAGCTATGTTAAGGGTATTTAGGGTATGTTTGGCTTATGATCTTGTTCCGTAGTGTACGTTGCTGTACGAATCGGCAGATTTTTGCAGTTTGTCGCAAATAGTCCATGTACTTGTATAAACATGTTTTAGTCGTCCCTACCCCTTCGAAACCTATTTCTAAGTTCAGTAAAGGTATTTAGGGTACATGTAGCTCGTGTCCTCGTACTGGTGTGTATGTTGCGTTAAACGGATTACGTTTAAGCATCGGTTATCGAATTGCTTTAAAAGAAAAAGCTTTTGAAAGCCCGAAATTTTGCACAAGGGTTACATTGTTTCATCGTTAATTTTTGTCAAACAATTTTGACGACTTGGCATTTTTTTTATATTACGGTCCTTTTTTTAGGTTGGGATTCTCAACTAGTTCCCTTGCTTTTTTTTCTAAGTAACCCGTAGGTTCTTTCACTTTAGCCTCATGGCTAATTCTTTAGGCTTTCACCTTTTTAAGGTGAGTCCTTTATGATCCATTTCTTTTTATTCATGACTCGTGGGTCATTTTGGTCCCGTAGACCTTTATACTATTTATAACCCGAAGGTTATGATGATCACATAGATCATCCTTTTTACTCATGTCATTATTAAAATATAGGTTTGGTGTCAAAGCACTTTATGTTTGAAAATCATTTGGTTTCATGTTTGAAATCCGATAACTCTGACTGTAGTCCGTGTCTTCGATCATCTTCTTTCGGATAATTCTTCCGACTCTGTGACTTCTCACGTCATTTAAGCATCGGTTTGTCTTAAACTTACCGTTGTTCGGTTTATGCTTATATTCGTATTTAATTATGTCCCATTACCGAGCTCATTATTCTTTTGCATTTAACGCTACCGTTACCCAGCTTGTGCTTACTTATGCCATCCGACATTACATAGCATTTAACCCATTGGACTTGTTCGTGTGAAATCCATCAATTATGAACAGTTAAACTTTATTCTTTATTTAACCTGTTCAACCTCAAAATAGCTGAACATAGTAATCAAAATTTCTGTTTGTGAAATTTTATAGTCTTTTAGTCATAACTCATAATCCGAGTCTTTCGACTTTCAATTCGCGTTCCCGTTTCTAGGTTTGCACATATGCTTTAAATCCTTACCCATTAACCGGGTATTTTACAGAAGTCATCGTTAATGCATCCATTCCGTTATACATTAAGACTTTGTTTTGAAATGTTTGGTTATCTTAGCGAAATCCATCACTTTATTCAACCAAACCTTTATTCTTTATTTGACCATCCTTGACGGTCTTACAAATTCTGAATGATGATCATCATGATCACCCTTTCTTTACTACGACCAAAGTCAACGACTTCGATCATCTTTTCGTGTGGGCAATACCTTCATTTCTATGACCCTGCGGTTCATTTATACTTTGGTTTTACATACCCATTTTGTCAACCATGGCTCTTTCGTCCAAAATGACTTATTTCACGAATTCCCTTGGGTCATTTATTTCTATGTGCGCCATATCATTTTTATGGTTCCCGCTAAAACCATTTATACAAGTATGCCCATAAGATTTCTTGACCCCAAGGTTCTGTTAAATTTTTCATTTGTCTCAATCTTACCACATCGGACCTAACTGTGCTCATTATAAGAAGCTCATGGTATCATGTGTTCACTACTTACTTGGCCAGAGTAAGCGATCAACACATGGTACACATAACCTTATTATAATTATCACCTCACCTCCCATGTAAGTAACCTCTCGATTTATTTCCATTTTTATGATTTCATTTGGTAAAACTTTATTTAATTGTCAATTAACAATTATTAATTTTACCTGTTTTATCTTTGAATATATAAAATGTCCCTTTTTATAACCATGTAAACAATCACATTCTTTGATGTGATCATTACTTTTCTCAATATGATTTATATTGGGAATCCTTACTTGGATGGTTACTCTCGTCCAAGTTTATATTTAAACTAAATTCAGTGATTGTCTTATTATTCACGACTGTGAATAATACGTAGCTCTACTGAATTTCTCTTGGAAATGTCATCCTGGATAGGTAACCTATCCAGGTTTTCCAAGATTCTATTCTATATGCAACTGTCATTCGCTATGTATTTGTTGCATATCACTGTTTATACTATAAGTTTAGGCTAAATTGCACTTTTCGTCCTTTATGTTTCAGTGTTTCGACATGCGCTGTCCTTTAACTTTAAAAATTACACTCTATGTCCTTTATGTTTGCAATCATTAACTAGCGGTGTCCTTTCAGCCAAACCCAGTTAACTTTTTATGTTAAAGCCCCTCTTTGTAAAACTCCTTAACAACAGGGACCATATGTGTATACTCAAATTTTGTGCCTCCTCCATAGTTTCTCAGGCCATCATTTGACCTTTTCTTATAATTCTTGTGGCTTTGGTTTAAGTTTCATTTTCATATCACTGTGAAGGAATTGGTGATAACAAAAAAAAATGAAAAAGATTTCAACAGATCTGGAAAACATAACAACCCAAACCACTAAGATGCTTGAGAAGAAAGACAAGAAAAACTTAAAGCTTTCTTCAAATCCTAGCCTCAAAACCTTTAAAACAACAAAAACTGAGTTCATCCTTTCATCTACATCACTTTATTCATACCCAAATACAAAACGATAAATTGCAAAGAACAGAAGAGATGAGAGGGAGCCGGTGATTCCTGCCGACCACCACCTAACGACGGATATTGCGAGTTCTAGTGGCTCAAGAGGGTGCAAGTTGGGGATTCTTACTGATAAGTAGCTTCAAGGACAATGATTCAGGTTGGTTAATGTGGATACAAGGAAGTGAGGTTGCAGATCGGAGACTTGAAGGTTCACGACATGGTACCTCTGATGGCGGCGGTAACTATACAATTGTCGGCTAGGGTTTCACTAGGGATTAAAGATTTCGCAAGTTGAAACCGAGTGAAGGAGAATGCGCGTGGGGATATGGTAGATTGGAGTGATTAGGTAGAGATGGAGAAACTAATTTCAGAGGTGAGGTTGAAGATGGGGGTGAGGGATGAGGGTGAGCTTTTAGTTGTGAGATAGAAGGGGTTTTTTGATCATAACAGCCCTTTTAATTTGAGTATTGCACATATGGTCCCTGTTGTTAAGGAGTTTTACAAAGAGGGGTTTTAACATAAAAAGTTAACTGGGTTTAACTGAAAGGACACCGCCCGTTAATGATTGCAAACATAAAGGACATAGAGTGTAATTTTTAAAGTTAAAGGACATCGCCTGTCGAAACATTGAAACATAAAGGACGAAAAGTGCAACTTAGCCTAAGTTTAAGACGTGTACCTTGTAGATACTCGCCCTGATAGACTCTCCTTGTTGTTCGATCTCTCATTCGAGATCATTTCTTAATTCATGTCCTTGGCGAGTATAACTTGTCGTTCTTCAAACTATTTATTTATCATATCGATAATTCTTTAGAATCTCGTCATCTTCAGATGCGAGGGTCCTTCAACTAAAACGTATACAAAGATTAGTAACGTTTGCCATTAATAACCGCCTGTACTATACGACAAGTCTTTTTACGACACGTGTTAACATACGTAATTCGTTAACTACATCGGTCTTTTATCAATTTATTTTAGGATAACGTGTTTTACATGATAACCCTATGTGTGGTTTTCAACACTTTAACATGCTAGACCGTTATGTACATAATAACTTACCGGATTATGCGATCAAGTCTCGAACCGAATACTTTGCTCTTTAACCTTGAGCTCTGATTACCAACTTGTAAGACCCTTACTTAAAGTATACGATTATCATATAAATTTCAACTATAATAGTGGATTTACGATTAAACATACACATGAAAATACAAATTTTTTAAAACATTTAAAGAAATAAAACATTTCAACATTTTGTAAATATAATCGCCGTTTAAAATATGACGATGACACATTTAGCGGAAGCCTGAATTCTTGATCGTGTTCGGTTCTTTGTCGAGCTTGATCGTCTTCTGGCACCTTAAAGCAAACCTACATTTCATAAACCATGAAATGAGTTAGTTATTGACATTTTATAAATGTTTAAATCAAGTCCGGATATTAAAACAGACAAGAAAAACATTTTTGCCAGCTCTTGGGTCTCTCGCGGGGCGCGACTGTGACACCTGTGTCACTTCAACCATCAAACAAATACCAAACCAATGAAATATTGTGTTTCATACTTGGGATTTGTATGAATATGTGTATCATTTGCAAATATCAATTCGTGTTCGATTTCGAGCTTTAAATCGCTTTCTGGAAGGTTATACGCAAACTGATGCCTAAATGTAACCAGTTTAATGTAACAAACACTCTGGAACAGTGAAATACGCTTAACATACCTTAAATAACCTTTACATAACTTAGAAATAAGTTTTGGAGGGTTTGGTATGCCAAAATCAAATTTATTCGCTTACAGGGACTAATTTCGACAAACTGCGAAAGTATGCACATTCGTACTGTAACGAACCTTCCGGAACTTGATCATAAGTTAAATACGCCCTAAATATTCTTCACATAGCTTAGAAACAGGCTTTGAGGTGTTTGTGCGCTAAAATAAACTTTATTGATCAATAGGGACTAAAAGCGTCAAAAAGTGCATAAGTTTGCATTTTCGCTCATATCTTACGTTCTGAATATATCCGTACATCCAAAAATTTATGTAAGCATTAAAATATTTTATTTTAGTGTTTGGCATGATAAAATTCCATTCGTCGCGTAATTTGGATCGTTATTTGCATCTGTTCATGTTTCGTCGTAATTAACCGAACAACGCAACCGTACGACCAAACGAACCGACATCCAAGATATTTTTGAGCATATTTTAAGTTCCCTATACTTTAACTTCATTTTAGAGCCTTGAAATGAGGTTAACGGGGCTTAAACGTGCCAAAAAGCATCAAAATGCATGTTTTTCAAGTGCAGGGACCTGTTTTGACATTTCTGCCAAAGTTTGCTAGGCCTAGGGCATAAGCCTTGATCAATTCTTACGCGGCCGGCGAAAGCTCATCAGACAGAAACTTCATTTTCAGCATTCTAGTCATATTTCAGGGGTTTTATGCAAAATTCTCAATACCTTGGGCTGAAAATTGATGGTTTTTAGCATCCCATTGTATTCTAATACCTTGGGCCCAACTGTAAGGCCAAAATTCAAGCTCGTTTTTCGATGAATGATCCTAACGGTTCTTGGTTTTCTATAAATACCCACCTCCATTCATTCCATTCTTCACACCTTGATCTGATTGCTCTCTAAGTTGAAGTGATTTCACTTCATACCTGAGAATAATTGGATCAAACTTCCATTCTTGGACCTTTTGTAAGTGTTCGTTCGTTCTTTTACGCGTTTTTAGCACGAAAGTCAAACTATGTTTGACTTTCTTCATTGACCAGTTTATGGTCAACACGAAGTTCGTTTGAACTTCGCAACGTGAGCGTAATCACGATGGTTATAGTCCCAAGTGACTATACCTACTGATTACAACGTTGATTAGGTGTAGTGACGAGTCGTAGTTTCGGCCAAAATGCGTATTCATGTGCATTTTGTAACCAAACTACTCTTGGGTATCAAAACCGTTTGTTTTGATATCAAACCTGTTTTCTAACTTCGTTAAACATGTTTTAACATGTTTAGCTCGCCACTTTAGGTTTAGTGCTTATGTAGAGTCGTAAGTCAAGCGGTTTAAACAACCGTTTAGACTTCCGAACTAGACCCGTTTGGTCGATCATTAGGATCCGACCAAACACATTAGGTGACCATAGTTGCATAGGGAATAACCTTTCGAGGTTATACCTTATGGTCACTTCGTTTAAGTAGTTGTATGATAGGTAGTTTATATGCCTTAGGTAAATGACCAAAATGCCCTTTTTATGCATAATTGATATTTAAGCATATGTAACCCAAACTTTTATCACTTAACTGATTATGCAACATAACTAAACATGTTTAGGCATATAATACTTGTCATAGGACTAGTTAGGCGTTTCGAACGCGTTTTACGCGAACGACGCGTTAAAGTAGCGTAAGCTACCTAAACAGGTCGTAATGGGCCGTAAGCACTTAGGTTAGGTTTCGTTGTAGTATGTAGGATTTGTTAAACCATATCATATGAGTTCCCACACTCATTTGGTTTACGAGACCTCATCCTATCCGATCTTCCGATTTAGGTCCGGTTTATTTATGTAGTTACCTATATTAGGTGTCGTTTGATTTCCGTGATCCCTCTAGCTTGCTTGGTAGTTGTTCAAGACTTCTAAGCACTATCAAGTGAGTACATAGTCCCCTCTTTTACTGTTTTCAATTTTTTGGGGTGAAGCATGTGTACCTATTTGTTATGTTCATGATTTCAAAGTATAATTGATTATACATATCTTTTGACAAAACTGAATGATTGTTTATGGTTTAAACACTGATTTTTCAAAGAATATAAAATTAATTGTTGAATTGTACTTATTTTATGTTCACCAGACCGATTGGTAGTATGATATAGCGCTATAGGATTTGACACCCCATTCCTGTTGTCATGGAATGTCAGAAACCGATATTTTATCCAAATAGGGATTGCCTTTGTGGTATTTCTATAGTCTCAAAGGTTTATTTTGATGCACTAGGTTTGGTTGAATTCTTAAATCACATTTTATTGTATATTTTGTTATACTCCCAAAAGTAAAGTTTGATATGCTCTCATATGTGATAATGTACAAAACCAACATATATTTTGTTAATTATTAAAACATAGTTTGATATGTTATTTATAAAACCCAAAACATAGTTTGATATGTTATTTATAAAACCCAAAACATAGTTTAATATGTTATTTAAATAACCAAAACATAGTTTAATATGTTATTTATAAAACCAAAGTATAGTTTAATATGTTATTAATAAAACCGAAGTATACTTTTGATATACTACTGAAAAATTATTATTTTGACGACTAAAGTATATTTAATATACTATTTGTTTAACGATTGTGGAAATGATATATATATATATATATATATATATATATATATATATATATATATATATATATCAACTAAAATAGATAATCCACTACCTACTGATGCATAGTTAGTATTGTATTTTCAATTCCAGTTGCAGCTTGTAATATATAGATATATGAAATAGAGTAAATGTCGCAATGCATGACGATTTTGATCAAAGTGTTTGTGTGATTGTTGCATTAAATATTATCCTGTGATATTAATAATTGGTAAATGTTTATAATCCAGATGGACAACGAAGTGAATCAAGAAAACCCGAATAATGATAATAATGGAAACCAAGTAGATAACAGTGCCATCCAACACATAGTGGCACAAGGGATTATAGACGCTATGCCATATATTATCAAAAAGGAAGCAGAAAATAATAAAAGTAATACTGGAAGTAAACGACCACCTACTGAACCCAGTCACAGCGTAAACAATGGACCATTACTTCAATTGCCAATTCCAAAAAGAAGAAGAACCATGTCTTATGGTTGTTCTTACAAAGAATTCTGGTCTTGTAAACCAATAGAATTCTCTTGAAATGAAGGAGCCATTGCAGCTCTACGCTGGATAGAAAAGACTGAAGCCGTCTTAAAAATAAGCAAGTGTGCAGAGAAAGATAAAATCATGTTTGCTTCCAATCTTTTTAAGAATGCAGCTCTAGAATGGTGGAACGCTATTCTCCAGTCTAGGGGAAGTGACAGGGTCTATAATATAGAATGGACTGAGTTTAAGAACATGGTTGAAAGGAAATTATGTCCTTCTAATGAAAAGGAACAGATAGCTAATAAGTTCCTAAACCATAAAGTGACCGGAGTAGACTGTAAGGGTTACACTACCGTATTCTTTGAATATGCTAAAATAGTGCCAACCCTAGCTTCACCAGAACCAGTATTAATCTCCCGTTACATCTGGGGATTGATCAGTGAGATTAGACATGTAGTCCAGGCAGCTAGACCACAAACTATAGAAGAAGCTGTAGAACTAGCAAATGCCTTGACTGATGAACTGGTACGCACACAAGAAGAAAACCAAAGGAAGAACTTACCTCAAAGGCTTACCCAGGAATTTCTCTACGGTAATTCCAACCGTGGGAAAAAATATACGTTCTACCTCTACACCTTACCGTAAGGCCTGCAAGAAGAAACATTCAGGGAGATGTTCTACATACTGTAATTTTTGCAAGATACCGGGACACAAGGAAGAAGAATGCAGGAAGAAACCCAGTAATGGAGTATGCTTCAATTTTGGAGAAAAGGGGCATATCAAGCCAAATTGTCCAAAACTAGCTCCAGCCAAGAACAACAAGACTACTAAGAATGCTAGAGCATTTGTTCTGACTGCAGAAGAAGCCAAGATGATTCCGAACGTGATTGCCGGTACGTTTTTAGTTAATGATGTTATTGCTAAAGTATTATTTGACTCTGGTGCAAACCAAAGTTTTATTAATACTTCATTTTGCAAACTTCTCAATCAACCATTAACTAAACTCCAGCAAGAATGTCTAGTATAGACAGCAAATGGAGAATCCATTAAAGTTACTGAAATCTTGCAGGGGGCAAGAATAGAAATTTTAAACCATTGTTTTATTGCAAATCTTTACCCAATGAATTTGGCAGGATTTGATATTGTATTAGGAATGGATTGGTTAGTAGCCAATAAAGCCAGTATTTTATGTGATCAAAAGTCAATACAAGTAAATTCACCAAAGGGTGAAAACATCACAATTAAAGGAAATAAGCCAGCTAGATCTACAAAATTCATCTCTGTGATGAAAACAGCAAGTTGTGCAAGGAAAGGATCCCTAGTGTATAGGATTTCTATAATCATTAACACTAAAGGAAAGGAATTGAAATATATTCCCGTAGTATCTCAATTCTCAGATGTTTTCCCAGAAGAATTACCTGGACTACCGCCAGATAGGGAAGTTGAATTCAGAATTCACCTGCTACCAGGAACAGCACCGATTGCCAAGGCACCTTACCGTTTGGCACCAGCAGAGATGCAAGAACTGAAGAAACAGTTGGATGAACTTTTGGAAAAAGGATTCATACAGCCTAGTCCATCACCATGGGGAGCACCAATCTTGTTTGTCAAGAAGAAGGACGGATCAATACGTATGTGCATTGATTACCGAGAACTCAATAAAGTCACGATTACAAATCGGTACCTATTACCGAGAATCAATGAATTGTTTGATCAATTGCAAGGAGCTCGATTCTTTTCTAATATCGATTTACGCTCAGGATATCATCAATTGAAGGTACAGGAAGAGGACCTTCCTAAAACCGCTTTTAGAATAAGGTATGGCCATTATGAATTTACCGTCATGCCATTTTGTTTAACCAATGCCCTAGCCGCATTTATGGACATGATGAACAGAATATGTAAACCATATCTGGATAAATTCATAATTGTCTTTATAGATGATATTCTCATGTACTCTAAAAGCAAAGAGGAACATGCAGCGCCTTTGCATGCACTCATTACATATTGAGAAAAGAAAAGCTTTATGCTAAATTTTCGAAATGTGAGTTTTGGTTAGAAGAAGTGCAATTCATTGGACATTTAGTTAATCATGAAGGAATTCATGTGGATCCCACAAAGATCAAGGTGATTACTAAATGGAAAGTCCCTGAATCACCAACGGAAGTGAGAAGTTTTCTAGGACTAGCCGGTTATTATAGACGGTTTATCCGAGATTTTTCTAGAATAGCTATTCCCTAACAAAACTAACCTATAAATTTATTAAGTTTGAAGGGGACCAAAACAGGAAGAAGCCTTTAGAATTCTTAAGCAAAGATTAAGTAACGCACCCATATTAGCATTACCGAAAGGAACTGAAGACCTCATAGTTTACTGTGATGCGTCTAAGTTAGGTTATGGATGTGTGTTGATGCAACGTCAAAAGGTTATAGCCTATGCCTCTAGACAACTTAAGAATCATGAAGAGAATTATACAACCCATGATCTAGAATTAGGAGCCATAATTTTTGCCCTTAAAATTTGGAGACATTACCTTTACGGCAGTAAGTTTACCGTTTTCACCGATCATAAGAGTTTAAGATATGTTTTTGGGCAAAAGGAGTTAAATATGATACAGAGACGCTGGATGGGAATTCTTAGTGGTTACGATTGTAATATCCAGTATCATGCAGGAAAAGCTAATGTAGTAGCTGATGCTTTAAGTCAAAAGTATCATGAAAAACCAAAAAGAGTATGTTCTCTTAAATTAAATCTGCATATAGATTTAAATGAACAAATTAGAGAAGTACAAGAATTAGTAATCAAGGACGATACTGAAAAATTAAAAGGAATGATTAAGGAATTAGAACAAGGAACAGATGGAATTTGGAGATTCCATAAGAAAAGAATTTGGATACCTAAACAAGGAAATCTACGCCACCTAATTTTAGAAGAAGCCCATAAGTCTAAGTATACGATACATCCTAGAAGTGATAAGATGTATCAAGACCTAAGAAAGAATTTCTGGTGGATAAGAATGAAAAAGGATGTAGCAGCTTATGTTGCCAAATGTTTAACTTGTTCACAAGTTAAAGCTGAACATCAGAAACCCTCAGGTTTATTGCAGCATTTAGAAATGCCTATATGGAAATGGGAATTGATAACAATGGATTTTGTTACCAAATTACCCAAAACAAAAAAAGCTAATGATACAATCTGGGTGATTGTAGACAAATTAAACAAGTCTACTCATTTCTTACCAAAGAAGGAAACTTTCAGTATGGAACAGTTAGCCAAGTTATATGTAAATGACGTAGTTTCATTACATGGAATTACTTTATCAATTGTTTCTGATAGAGATAGCCGTTTTACTTCTCATTTTTGGACTAGTTTCCAAAAAGCAATGCGAACCAAGTTAAATCTAAGCACAGCTTATCATCCTCAAATGGAGGGACAAAGCGAAAGGACAATTCAGACAATGGAAGACATGCTTAGAGCTTGTGTAATTGATTTCGGAGGAAATTAGGATGATCATTTACCATTAATAGAATTTTCTTACAATAACAACTATCATACCAGTATCAATGTTGCACCATTCGAAGCACTTTATGGACGAAAGTGTCGAACTCCAGTCTGTTGGGCCGAAATTGGAGAAAAGCAACTATCTGGACCTGAGATAGTACAAGAAACAACAGACAAGATTATTCAAGTCAAGGATAGACTAAAAGCAGCACGCGATCATTAAAAGAGTTATGCTGATAACAGGCGAAAACCGTTGGAATTCCAGGTAGGAGATAAGGTATTGTTAAAAGTTTCTCCATGGAAAGGAGTAGTCAGATTCATCAAAAGGGGAAAGCTAAGCCCCAGGTATGTTGGACCTTTTGAGATTATTAAAAGAATAGGACCAGTAGCTTACCAGCTACAACTGCCAGAGGAAATGGCAGGGATACATGATGTGTTTCATGTATGTAATCTCAAGAAATGCTTAGCAGATGAATCATTAGTAGTACCTCTTAAGGACATATAAGTAAATGAAAAGCTTAAGTTCGTAGAGAAGCCTTTGCAGATTGAAGACAGAAAGATTAAGAATCTCAAACACAAGAGACTAGTTCTAGTCAAAGTGAAATGGGATTCCAAGAGAGGACCAGAGTACACTTGGGAGCTTGAATCAGAGATGCAGAAGAAATATCCGCACCTATTCCAGTAGACCTCGAGGACGAGTTCTAAAACAAGGTGGGGAGGATATAACAACCCTCCTAAAATATTTAGAACACCCCTATACGTCCTAAGATACACCCCGTATACGAAAAGTGGGCCCGAAATACTTAAAATTAACAAAAATAAAATAAAAACAATATTTTAAGTCTGTTGCGGGGCATGACAAACTACACTTACTCCGTTGCGGGGCGGGACAGCCTGGCTACCAGGCTGCACCCTGAGCTGCCACGTGGCAGCCTCGTGTCGAACCTACCTCCATGACTGATCAAACCTAAACCCTACTACACCTAGCTCGCGGGACGCGAAAGCCCCTTGTGTCTCTTTCGCGGGGCGCGAGAAAGGGTCGATCAGACCCTATAAATAGATGGGATCGGCATTCAGTCGAAAACGTTCAAATTATAATTCTCTCTCTCAATCTCTGATAGTATAAGTAATTCCCAGGTATTATACCCCCTAATTAGCGAAGCTCTGCCTCGTTGTAAGTATTATAACCCCCGGTTCTATATTAGATACGCTGCTCGATTGATCTAATGCTCCGTAACGCATGTCGAGGCTCTGCCTGACTCAGTCGTTGGAGTTCTGTCTCGGGGAGGGTATAACTAATGTAAATTTGGGTTATTATACTAACGCGTGTGCATTGTTTAATTTATTAGATTATAACCAGGAAGTCACAAGGGAAATATCTAAAATAGCAATGAGTAATCCTCTTTTTGTGAAACCTTTTTGTGAGTTAATCCTTCTTTTTGTAAATTGTTTTTACAAAACCTCAATTGTTTTTACATTATAATTAACAGTGATTGAGTATTTGTTCTTTTACAATTATCGTCGATATGTTGGGGTTTTCTATACAAAATTTGTTACTACATTGTCAGTAGTAACATTACCACCAGTCAGGATTGACAGTACCGTGGGTGGTAATTAAAGTAGATGTAAACAAATGTAATTGCTGGATTGCCCTCAATACTGTAAAATGATAACACCTGTTTTGATTAAACTGGGATTCACTCGCCAGTATTTCTTGCTGATAAAATGTTTTTAAATGCGTTTCAGGTAACAAAATGTGAAAGCCAAATAGAAGCCAGCTGGTGAGCACTGAAGGCTTGGAAAAGTGGCTATAAAAGTTACCTAAAATAAAGAAAAAGTTTTATTTCACTAAATTAGGGTTTATCCCTATAAACATGTTTGTAATGGAAACTTGGGTTTATCCCAATATATTTATTATTATAAAAATATGGTGTTTTACTCTGATAAAATATTTCCTAACCACGGTCCTGATGAAATTTCGGCTGCCAAATTAATGATAAACACCGATACCACCATTTATGAGTAGGCCGCGGTCGCCCGCCTCCCGGGGCAGGGGCCGGGGGTTGCGACACTTCTGGTTCAATGGAATAAGTCCATACAATATCGCACATCTTCCTTTTAAACTCCTCGTTGTTGCACAACTCATGTCCAACCTACACTGATAAATGGTTTTCTTATCAGCATGTAATGGATATATAGTGTAAAAAATGTTAATGACACACAATATAGTATAGTCTACCTTATCTGCCACTTTTTTCATGATGTGTCACATGCACAATCTGTGTCCGCTAGTAGTAAAAACACCCTCGATAGCCTGTTTCATCGCACGGTCTTGGTCTGTCACTATAACCTTTGGCTGACGTTCAAATGAATTTACAAATGAATTGAGAAGCCGTTTATAAGAGTCAATGCTCTCCAATGCCAAAAACCCAGCTCCAAGGGTTACATTTCGACAGTGGTTGCCAATCCCAGTGAACGGAACAAATACCATCTTATACCTGAAATTCAATATAATTCATCATTTAGTAACATGCGAAGTAGACAGTATAACATGCGGAATAGAAAGTATAACATGTGAAATAGACAGTATAACATGAGAAATAGACAGTATAACATGCAATATATTCAACACCTAACTTTCATGTTTATTAACATGCGATATTCCCAGTTTACAAAATCATATAACATGCGAAAATATTGAAAAACATTAATGTAACACTTACTTGTTTGTTTTGAAAGTAGCATTAAACGATATCACATCCCCGAACTCCATAAAGTTACGATTGCATAACCCATTGGCCCAGAACAAACCAGTTAACCGTTTGCCCTCATCAACAGAATATTCAAAAGAAAAATCAACTAAATATTCTTTTTTGTCAGTAAGCCTATTGATCACCATGTCAGCGTCATATGCTCCTATATCGCTATTAATTCGAGTTCTAAAGTTTTTGCAATCATCGACCGTGGCGCCAACATTCTTGAAACCACCATATCGTTTCCTCATTATATGAAAATCTTTGACAGGCAGAGGCGGAGGATAGTGGGTGCTCGGGGGTGCACCCGCCCACCCCAATATTTCGGTTAGAAGTGTACAAGTTGCGATTTTTCGTCCGAAAATTTTAAAATTATATAGGATCGTCCCCCAGATTATTTTTCCTAAATTGTATATTCTAAATATTTATAAACTTTGTATATAAATGATGGGTAGTTTGGTAAATATACACTTTGTTTTATTTGAAACTATTATTATTTGACTCGATTTGAATCGAATAGCCAACCCGACCCGACCCGAACTGAAACATAACGATAGGAAAAAAGTTTTTTGGGTCCCATTACTTTACGCCCCCTTGAAACTTTTGGTCAAGCTCCGCCACTGTTGACAGGGCCAAGGTTTAGAGTACCTAGTTCCCATATCATTTCCTCTTGGACTTCTAACAATTGCCTGTAAGCTGGCAGCATATGAATATCTTGTGGACATACAAACTTATTGTGACAACCCGAACTTCCAAGGTTAGTAACATTTTATCATGCGATCTTAACTTCTCATTATCCCTCTCCTGTGGGTTAGAACGTTCTATTCAGTTATAACTTCGTTAAACTTAAACGTTTGATAACTTGGTCAAATAACTTATTGGCATTTGTTTGGGCCTTGCATGTATTGGGTAATATATTCATATTTTACAACTACACATTGTAGCGGCCCAAATGGATCACCTGAGGCCAACTAGCTCTTTATGTATTTTGAGTAGTTCGGCCCAAGTTTGTGTAGCCCAAGGAAACATTATTATCGGCCCACTTGTTTTAGTAGTTGGCATTATATCTAGACTTGTACGTAACCTCCTGGTGTATCTCTAATCTCTAAATCATAATATAGCAAACCCTACCTCCCCTACTTGTTGTGCGACGGCAGAGGATAAGACCCCGCCCCCCTCGAGGCATCATCCCACCCATTCAATCTTGTGGTTAGTATTTTATTTATTGCCTTATTGTGAATGTTGGGTTCATCTAGGTAACATGTGTGCAGCATAATATGAATATTATATGGTCATAGATTATGTGCATGAGTTGTTGTCATCTTGACCGATGTGCATGTGAATTGAGTTATGAGTTTATGGGTAACAGTGTGAAATAATTAGACATATAGGTAGGGTAACATTTTTAGGCATAACATGCATGTAATTATGAATTATTAACCATAGATGTGATGTGATGAAAGTGGCGGCCACGTGCTTTGATCTAATCAAACTGATAGGTATCCTAATAAAGATGTCAATTGATGGCCTAAGGAATAATGAACATTAATTGCTATGGTGGTTTATGAATTTCAAGTAATCGGCCACATGAAACAATAGGGACTTTTCAAACTGATTTGAGATCTGACCACTTGTTGACTAAACAAAATTGCCATGTGAAATCAGTATTGTCTTTGATTAAACCAATAATAACCTTCTGACCCAAACCCACTAATCCACATCACTATTGGACCTTGCAAAATTAACACATGGGCTTAACTAAGTAGTGATCGGACAATATTAAATGATGTCTTAGTTGATGATGGCTGACAACATGAAAAAAATAAACACATGGGGCTGAATCATGTTAACTGACAACAGTTATAGGATGTCTCAATTGAATGATGGCCAACAACTATGTTATAATAAGTTTCCATTGGGTCGCTACTGATAAAAGCGGTTGAATCATGAGTTGCGTGAATGATCTAGATTATTATAACCGAAGTTATTGACTGTGATAATTAGATGTAGATTATAATAACAGTTAGGGTTGCAGGTACATCATGACCGTCGACGAAACCCTTATGTTCAGTCAATACCATTCACGACGAAACCCTTGTGTTTCGTCGATATGATCGCGACGAAACCCTTGTGTTTCGTCGATATGTTCACGACGAAACCCT